>NC_033800.1:147669153-147702418 GCF_001876935.1 Asparagus officinalis | reverse complement strand
TAGAACACAACTAGAGCAGAACTATTGGAGTAATTTCGTAAAGGTATAAACCGTATAATGACAGTTGGACCAGAAATAGTATGATAACAAAGTAAAAAACAAAAGAAACTAAAACCGTCGCCACCCATCATGTTGGATCCACTTCATGTGTGACCATCAGAGTTGTCATTGCATGGCCACCAAGTGTTAAGTAAATCATCTACAAGATTATTCTTGCTAAAGCAGAGGACACAATGAAAAAAATACTAGGGACAACCACGCCTCGTCCAGTATCCAAAGTTACTGTAGGTCCTAAAATCTATGAAAAAACCTCCTATATCACTCGTACATTTTAAACTTATTATTGTGGAAAAAAACACCAAATTTCTCTAGACAAAGCGCCCAGAAGAAAATCAAAGATGATCAAGGCACAAGAAAGAATATACTGCAAAGCACCATAGTGCATGTTCTGGTTCACTATAGGTCAATATTACAAATAAACTAAAGATACAAGTAAACAGATTTCTTCAGTTAAGGAAATAGCAGCATCCCATTTCTGTCGGACATTAAGTATTCAAGTTCGAAAGAACATGAAACAGTCCAGTTTACAGTTAGGAGTGACACACTGAGAAAAATGCCATATTAAAAACCTCGTCAAGTCTTCGATCTAGGATGTAGGAATAAACCATTCGAAGGACAGAATGTCTTCACATATCGAAAAAGAATTTAAGTAATAAATAAAACCATGTAAATTAAAACTTACCCACATAGGTGTAATATAAACTGAGAGTTCATCAAAGAATGGCAAGAAAGAAGCTTTGAAGGTTTTAATCAAAGTACCCAAGCAGTCGCCAACCTGTAGAAGGCCAGACATTCGATATAATTAAACTCAGCATATTACTGTAACATTGATGACTATGTTATTAAGAAACCACCTCTAAATCAAGAAAAGAAAGCGTTTTTGGCAAGTTTGCCACAGACCTGATCAAACACTTCTTCCTCCTGTTCATTTTCTTCTTTAAGCAATTCTCCTTCTTCAGCATCAAAATCTTCTGCCTCGGGTTGTGCTTGCTGTGATCACATGCTTGATCTCATCTACAATACATCTGACCTGGCTTTCATCAAGAAGTGGTCCAGAGAGCTGAAATAGAACAAGAAACAAATGAAGCCTCAAGTTACGATGAATTCTTGCCCAAATAGAAGATTTGTAACTGAATCAGAAATTTCATTTCGAGAAATAAGCTAAAGAAAAGATGAACCTGTATGCATTCATTCAATGAATCCAACATGCTCGCGCAAATTTCTGTTTCAGGTTCCTACAGATGATACTTGGTGTCAGATTAGAAAGACTACAATAACAGAAGTTGCATCTATAAAAATAACATGGATAGAATAAATTAAGGTAACCTTATGCAGAGCTTCCACCAATGCTGGAATTATATAATCAGACAATTGTTTCACATAGGACTGATCACGACCTTGAGCTTGCCCCTTTTCTACTGCCAACGTAGCAGAACGTAATAACTCTGGCATAGCTGGAGAAGGGAATTCCTCAAAGCTTAGAACTGCAGAATGCTACAAACAAGAGAATATTAGAAGATAATCATACCTGAAACTGCTGCCCTCCTAACCTCTTCATGGAAATAAAATTTGAGAAGAGGAACCAAAGTAGGAGCAACCTGCATTTATTATTAACACAAAGAATATTAATTCTTTTGCTAGAGAAGTTGATTAAAATTTGAGAAGAGGAACTAAAGTAGGATGAAACGTAGTACTGACAATTTACTGATCATGACATAACCAACCTGATCGATCCATGGGTAGAAACCCTCCTTGAGCTCATCAGCATAACAGCAAAGCATGTTGCAAGCTGTGGCTTTCTCTTCCAAGACACTAGTTCTAATACCAATCCTTTTGTCCCCAAGAGTGATAGTCTCAATGCTGCATCATTATCATAATACCTCAAGTAAGCATTGCATGGACACTAGAAATCAATGACTGAACTTTCGCAGGTTTTTAGTGCTGGGGTAATATTTTGCATGACAAGGAACCATTCAAACAAACTACACACACACAGAGAAGAGAAGAGAAGAGAAGAGAAGAAGAGAGAGAGAGAGAGAGAGAGAGAGAGAGAGAGAGAGAGAGCAGAGATTTAAAGCACAGGATTTCAGAAATCAAAGGTGTGGAAAGTGAAAGCTACTTCAGGGTGTATGATTGGGCTGTTGCACTTTTTACTAGTCATAAATGGTTATAATATCAAAAGTGGTAGACGATCATTCTTCTCGGAGAGGAAAACACCACAATGCTAAGTGCACAAATGTTAAGGTTAAAATGAAACCAAGATGAGAAAGAGACCCCCCCCCCCACACACACACACACACACAAACCAAAAAGGAAAAAAAATCCATGACTATCTAGGCCAACAATCCACCAAAGCCACCAACACTGAAGCATCCACATGAACAAAGATGACTTTATTCACACAAAAAACCACAGGGCATGCATGTAATATTCAACTACCTAACTAGACAAAGTTCACGGATGGGTATCTCACAATAAACTGCTTTGAAGTTAACAAGACAGGACAAATCTCAAAAGGCATAGTAAGTATAGACATAGAGGGTGTTTGGTAAGGCTTGTTTTTTGAAGCTTATAAGTTATGCTGACTTTTAATGGCTTTTAGTTTTTTTGATAAAAATACTATAAAAATTGTTTGAGTAGAATAGTAATTTGCTTGGCAAACCTAGCTTTCTTAAGTGAGCTTATAAGCTAGTTTTTCAAAAGCTAGGGTATACCAGCTTTTTAAAACGAGACTTACAAGCTAACTCATTTGGCATTTTACCAAACAGGTAGAAATAAAAAAGCTAGCTTAAAAGCTCATTCGACCAAAAAATAAGCTTCCCCAAACACCCTCATAGGCTAGGAACATTGTGTTTGCTTGAATACACAGAAATGCTTGTGCACACAACACGTATCTTCGCGTAACATATTCTTTATCATGAATAGTAATTTTTTAAAAATATCAGTTCACAGATACTATGAACTAACATTTCAAATATTTAATTGCCTGGTAATAGTTTTTAAACTTTTGACTGTGTCTTCCCCAATCCCCATATGATAACTGTGGACATTTCATACTGCGATATATTCTAGTTTATTGCAGCTTAGGGCACAATACTTTTCTAATATATAATTACAATTTGACATGAAAATCAAAAGATAAGTTATATATACCAATATGCCATGATGCATATAGCAGTAGTATGATGAATAAAAAGTTTCTAAGAAATGGTCAAAAGAGTTTCGACAATTAAAATATACATTACTAAATCAACGATAGGTTGGTTAGAATATAATCGAAAAAATGTTTGACATGTACCAAAGAATATCCAAGAAATGTGTGTTCAAAATTTCAAAAATTTCATGACAAATAGTGTAACAGTGGCCTTTAGCTTTATCGTTGCTCTAGATTTGCAACATTGCAGTTCTCACTTGACTTCCTATCAAGCGATTCATGTTCATAAGCCTTCAGGTTTTTTTAGAAGCCCAGATTATCAAGGCTATCAAAACAATTGGTGCATAACAAATTAAAAAGTATAAAAAACTGAAAAATAAACTTGGCCCTTAGATTTTTATCCCAAAAAAATTAGAACATGCATATTTAAGTGAAGCGTGAGTCATTTGTAATTCTTCATCACTATGATGATTCCTGTATGTCAAAAATTGTAATGAAAAATATAAATGGAGCTGAAATTATTCAATGTTTTTCCCCCTCTACCTCGCCATCTCAGTTAAATGAGATTGTTTATTTCAACCACTAAATGAGCATAACAAAAATTGCAGCTGAAATTAATCAATGCTTCTTAAAAACAGAAATGAGCATAACAAAATTGCAGGAGATAGCTCAATGTAACTAACCAACTAAAATTTTAAAAAAAAAAACGTTACCAAATACATTTGTTACCAAGCAAATGAGATACTGAGCTCACTAGGGTGAGAAATAACTATATAATCAAACATGGTATCTGATGAGAAACCTAACATACTAGCTAGAGAATCATGAAGGGTGAGAAAAAGTTATGATTGCAAGGCAGTAGCAATAATTTGATTGCAAAAGACCTTCATTATCTGAGGTTAAATTCAGCAAGATAGGCAACATATCAGTCAAACTCTAGCTAAAAACATAAAACGCATGCCAAATTAGATAAGAATGTCAGCGAATGACTTTAAATTTATTAGAAACTCCCAAGAAAATATTAACAGATTTCTTTTATCTAAAACAGACCTTTCATCATCTGATTCATCTATATCATCATCAGAATCAGCAGAGGTTATGGTCACGTCTGGTTTGAGCTGTGCAGACTGAAGAAGTGGAGGCATGACAACACTCATGTATGGAAGAAAATCTTGACCTAAGCACTTGCAAAGTCTAGCCCATGCCTATCACAAAGTCCATGAATTCAAAATAAGGAAAATGTTGAGGTACGCATAGTTACGAATCAAATTTAGTAACAGACACATACTTGAAGCATGTAGCTTGTTATTGGATCATCTGTCTCCAGCTGAGATCCTTGAAGTGACATCAACACTTCCATAACCTATTGAAAACAAAAGATGAGGATAGCTGCATAACATTGCTGAATAATTGTAACAGAATAAGAATAACAACCAAAACATTGCAAATACTCGCAAATAAAATCTCTATAGCAGAAGACCATGAAGGTTAAAGAAAAGCTCCAATATCTGCTTTCAATGTAAGAACAAACCCTCAAACAAAAAAATGAACACCAACATACTGCTTATGATATCTAAACATTAAAAACTTATTTCAGGTGAAAGATCACAAAGGGTCTCACATTGCACTGTAACCTTTGGGAAATGAGAATTGCATGAGAATTAAGATTAAAAACAGAGAAGCCATTACCTGTTTAGCATCATCCCTGAATTTCTCCTTCCCCACAGCCATACCGACCAAACTAATGCATTCCATGGATTTAGCACGAAGCATACGATTGGACTTGTCAGTTGCATTCATCAAAATAGCTTTCAGATATGGCATGACAGCATCATAGTACTTCTGGAATTGCTCCTGCATAAGAATGTGATGTGAAAATGTTTTCAAGTCATATAAAGAAATATAAAATTAACAGCCTGATATGCAGTGTTTTTTATCCAGCACCTGAGATGAATCGGCAACAGATGCTAAAGCTGTCAAAGCTCCCTCTTGTACCATCTGCTTCCCATTCTGAAAAAGAACGTTTCTTATTGTTAGACACTTCTTGGCAAATATACACCAGAAGAATAAACAAGAATTTTTTTTTTTTTTTTTTTTTTTTTGGGGGGGGGGGGGAATATTTAACGGAAATGGTTTAAAAAAAAAATTTTTTTTTTTTTTTTTTTTTTTTGGGGGGGGGGTTGCATAAAATTCAGCTCTATTACCTGTAGCAATACAAGCAATTTGCTAATAATTCCATCCAAGTACGGTGTCAAAATCTCCGGCGTGCAGTTCTCGCTGAAATTCAGAACAGCTGAAGCAGCATGTGCCTAAAAAATCATCATTTACATAATGCTGAATTAATTTATCTTAGTTAAAATTCTTCTTCTACTACTACGACTACTACAACAACAAAGCTTTTATCCCAAAGTTTTGGGGTCGGGCCGGTCGGCTACATGAATATTATTCTTCCATTCAGTTCTATTGTGCATTTGTGCGTCATCTCCTTTGTTAAATTAGATATTAGCATATTCTTCTTAATTGCTTCCAGCCAAGTTTGTCTATCTCTATATCTCTTTGCCCTAGTAACTACTATATTATCTTAGTTAAAATATTTAAAAAATAAAATCAATGCCTTATGTCATCAGAATATTTATTCTATTTTTCATAATTTTAAGTCTCATACTATCCGATAAAAATATTACATTTAAGCTCTATGTGATAAAACCAACACTTTTTCATGAGAGTGGTGATTACTGGACTACAAATCCCAAACTACTTTTGTACTACTACTACTACTAGAAACAGAAGTGGGGTATTTGATAACTCATCGATTTTGGTAGCAATTCAAAAGAAAGCACCCCGTCCAATTGTTTCTAGTAGTTTCAAAAGTAATATGGAGGTAGCTATAAGTTTCACTAAGTCAGATTTTCTATGAAGCCCATGGCTTCCTTGTTCCCCTTGTTAGCTATTACACTTGAAGTATGCCTAATACATCACATAACCAGAACACAAGAATTTGCGTCAAGGAGAGGTTGAAAAACCAATATGAAGGGAGAAACAGAAACTGATAGTAAACATCAATGCATGCTATATATAGAGGATATTTGGGAGAACTTATTTTTAAGCTTACAAGTTATGATGGCTTTTGGTGGCTTTTGGTGGCTTTTGGTGGCTTTTATAACAAAAACTTTATAAACCTTGTAAGAGTAGAAAAGTCATTTGCTTGGTCAAACCTAGCTTATTTAGATGAGCTTACAAGCTAGTTTTTCAATAACTGGAAAGCCCCAACTTTCTTAAGTCAGTTGACATGTCACCAGACATGTAGATATGGATAAGACAAATTAAAAGTTACTTTGCTCCCCTGAACACCGTCATAATAATCTTAAGTTTATTTACAACATAAATCAAAACTCTTAAATGGATGAAATGAATTCTACTTGCCTGTACTCGGGGGTTCTGGAAATCATCCATAGCAGAGGCCAAAGCCGGCAGCACCTTATGGTGATACTGTACTTGCAAATCTGGACCCAAATCCGTGGAGAGTTGGCCAATGGCATTAATTGCCGCCCATCTCACTCTTGGATGCGGATCTTGGAATGAGTTCAAGACCATGTTTACCACTTGTTCCAAGTTTTTAATCATTACCTACACAACAAAACAGTACCGAATATATCTCACATACCCAATAACCAATACATTAACAATCATCAATTTATTGCACTTAAGCTACCTTTGAGCAACCCTCTGCAATCTGGGCAAGTGTAATCAAAGCAGCATGATGCTTCTGCCACTCAGGAGCAGCAAGATAAGCCGGCAACAACTCTGAAGCAACAGGAACAATGGTATTCCCTCCAAGTGCAATCGAGAGCCTATCCAAGCACTCTTGTCCCACGCTATAATTGCTCGTCTCTCCCGCATCTTCATCCTCCACCTCCGCAGAATGCCAGGCGGGTTCATCCTCAATATCAAGCAACATCTTCATCAGCACGGCAAACAGCCTCCCAACAAACTGTGGCAGCTTCCTCATCATCCCCGGTGCCCTCTCCCTTGCCTCTGCCAGCGTAATCACAAACTCCACAGCCAAATGCCTCGTCCCCTCCTCCAACCCGTCAGCCTCCGCAATCTGCAGCATAGCTCCAATAACTTCAGGCAACTGCCTCCTCAAGAACCTTGGCTCGCTGCCTGCAAGCTCTATAAGCAGCTCCAAGGCTTCCTGCGCTGTCGACTCCTGCCCCGAATTCAACGACTCTGTCAAAGTCCTCATCATCGCCGGCAACAGATCCTGGAACTTATCCCTATCCGAAGCCGACGTCAAGCACTGTATGAAATTAATCGACGCCCCAAGCGAAGCAATCCTCACATCCACCGAGCTCGAATTCGTCAACGCCTGCAAAAACACACCATGCAGCATTCCAAGATGCGGCAGCAGCGTATCCCCGATATACTGAGCCAACTGCGAGAAGATCAACAGCGAGGACTCTTGAAGCTTCGGCGAATCCGAAGTCACCGCCTGAAACATAAACGGCAGCATCTCCGGCCACGCATTATCAGGCAACAGATTCGAGGCCAGCTTCCGACACCGTATCGCAAAGCTTCTTCTTAGAATCGTCTTCACCTCCTCCCGCCCTGCCACGTTGGACAGAAGCAGCGACTTCAGCTCAAACTTGGCCGTCTGCGCCGAGAAGCCTCGGCACCAGGTACGACGGCTGCGAGTCTCCGGACGAGGACGACGCCGTCAACTGCTTGCGCAGAAGGATCGCCGACATGGCGCGAATCTCGATGACGGAGGATTGGTGGAGGAGGGCGGCGAGCTTGAGGGCTAGGGCGTCGGGGTGGTGATCGCGGACGAAGTTGAAGATGGACTCGGCGTGAGATCGCTGGTCGTTGGCGGTGGACATGAGCTGAGAGATTAGGGCTTGGAACGGGCCGAGGTCGGCGCCGAGGATCGATTGGAGTTGGGCTTGATCCATCGGCAAGAGCACGGCATGGGGGGCGAGGCATGACCGACGATGGAGGCTAGGGTTCTTGGAGGTGGGGGTAGAAGAGAGGGAGAGGATTGCGCGGATTTTGGGTGGGGCGCGTTTTATTGTTAGGGTTTGAGGGCGCCGCGCGGTGAAAAAAGTAATAGGAAATGTTACTTCGTGGGGGGGGTGGAGGGAGCAGTTACGGGGCCGGGTCGGGCTTTTCGACCGAATTGGCGCTTAGCTGTAAGTAGAGTTGGTGTTTGGTGTTTGGTGTTCGTTGGGTTTGAGGGGATATATCCGGTTGGATAAGCGTAGGTTTAGGGGCTGTTTGGTTCGCTAAAAATATTGGAAATGAAAGGAAAAGGAAACGCTTTTTTAAAACCATTTCCATTTCTTGTGTTTGGTTCACTTTTTATTGTGAAAAAGAAATGAGATGAGATGAGTTGTCACCATATTATTGGATGATGTGAGTTATTTTAAAATAAAACTTATTAGAGGTTCTTTTCTTGTGTTTGGTTGGCTAAAAAATAAGGAAAAGAAAAAGCTTTCCTTGTTTAGATTCTTTTATTGTGATTGGTTCCTTCTTAAAATTAAGAAAAGAAATGAGATGAGATGAGTTGTCATTATATTATTGGTTGATGTCACCCAATCTTTTGGAAAGCCATTTCCAAGTTTTTTTGGAGGATGTGGAGAGAGAAAAAATGGAGATGAGAGGAGATGAGTTGTCAATTTTTTATTGGATGATGTGAGTTATTTTTAAAGATGAGATGAGATGGGGTGATGTGACTTGGATGATGTGACCCATTTCTTGTGTTTGATTTATTTTTAAAAGTAAGAAATGAGATAAGATGAGATGAGTTGGGGGATAAAAATAATATTTTATTAGATGTTGTGGATGAGTTGGATGATGAAAATAATATTTTATTAGATGTTGTGGGTGTTTTTTTGGAATGGAAATGGAATCTAATAATATTATATTACATTTCCAAAAAACTTTCCATTTCTTGGTTTTTAGGAAACGAACCAAACAGCCCCTTAGAGACGCGTGTATTATAAATTTCGCGTATCAATATACGCGATTGGATAAAAATACGGGACCCGTAGACATATTTGAATCTATGTACAGAATCCAGATATATGTACCAATCAATTCAAAATATTATGGTCATGGATGATGCGCTTCGGGCTGCCTTTTAATAATAGATTTCTATAGAAAAAAATCGAGCCAAAATTATTTTGGGCTTAGGTTGTACGTATGGAAACTATTTTTCTGATCCGAGAATTGGATATTACGTTTTTGAGGTGTTCGGAATGCATAGACGAATTGTGATTTGATAATGCTTATTTTATTTAAATGTTTTTCTAACTGCAATAGTGGTATATTTTTTTTGAATTTTTTGTTTTCGTATATGTTATAAATTCATCAAATTCTCTTTTATTTGATATGTATTTCTCCTTTTTTAAAGAATATCGATGTATTTATATGCCGATAATAAAATAGTAAGGGCCCGTTTGGACGCAATTTTTGAAGGGTGAAAGCCTGCCAAAATTCTGAAAAAGTCAGAACTTTTGCAGGCTTTCTTGCAAAATCGCCCCAAATTGGGGCGATTTTGCAAGAAAACCGGCCAAAGTTCTGACTTTTTCAGAAATTTGGCAGGTTTTCCCCCTCCAAATAATGCAAACAAACGGCCCTAAGGGTTTGACAAGGAAAAGTTGGCACGTGGAAAGAGATGAATAGTTGGTATTTGGTTTCAGAGGGGGAGAGATTATTTTTATGGGTTAAATTATAATGATTGTTAGGATTAATATTTTATTCTTTGTCTAGAGGGAGTGTACGATAAAGGAGGATGAACCTATTTTAACATGTTTTGGTGGTATGCTTCTTTTTTTTCCGTACTTACAACACAGTCTTCTTTTAGTTGGGACATTAGAATTGATTATATGGAGCACTAAAAAATTTGTTCCCTTTGTTTCTAACATTAATAAAATTGGGGAAAAAATGAAAAATATTCAACACATCCTCAATGAAAAAATTATTGATGTGAACAAAATAATTGTTTTTACTAGATTTTCCCCTTTGTGTTTGAGAGTATGTCTTTTTTGGGGACAATGACAATGGATATTGCTAGACTGCTTCCTTTATATTTAGGAGATAAGGATCATATATGGCTTGTAACGATTGGTTATTAGCGTCGAATTAATTATTTGTTGGTTTGGCCTATTATAGAAGAATAATTCTTTCGTACCGAATTTATGAGACCATGGTATCAAAGAGCTAAGTTGGAATGTTCCAATCTAGACAAATAAAGGCGATGAGAAGGGTTAGGTTTGGTAACAAAAGAAGAAAACAATTTGAAGATGAAACTGACAAACTTTCTATATTCTTCCACCCACATCGCTTAATCTTTTTTCATTTCCATCAACCCACAAATCTTTCAAGGATAACGGTGTACAAACTTAACATTATATTATTGGCAATTTCTTTCAAATAACATGTATACTGTTCAAATTCAATAAAACCTATATTTGTAAATATTAAAATCAAATATCGTTCATAATCTCAACTCATTGATAAATCTCTTATAAACAGTTTTTTTTCTTGATAGATCTTATGTACCTGTTGACTAAATACCATATTATTATCTTACTAAATCACTACCAAAACAACAGACCTATCAAATGCCACGTATCTAAATAAAATTTTCCTCATTATCACCTTGATCAAATAGATCAAGTTCGTCTCTGAGGAAGAATGATTCGGTGATGGACTGACGATGGCAATAGACTAGAGCAGGACTATGTTGGGGATGAAGAGAGTAAAATGATGGTGGCGACGAGGCAATCGTGCAATGCCAGACAAGACGTGGTGTTGAGCACAGAGAGTTCTTAATTTGGAGAAAAGCTACTTCTGATGGGGTTTGTTGCGTTTAGATGTTGGGAGAGATGAATTTGCTCATTCTCCAAAACACTTTTTTTCTTGATCGATATTCCAACTCACTTGATTGACTTAGGGGGTGTTTGTTTCAACTCTTTTTTGGGATATAGGGTGGATTACAAATTCTAGGATGAAAAAGTGGGTTTCTTAGAGTTTTAGGATTCCATAAACTTTGTTTGTTTCAAAACAAATTTTGGGATATTGGATCCCCAAATTGTAAAAAACTAATATTTTTTAGAATTTGTGAAATCCCCTCATTAAGAGAGGATATGGGCTGGATCTTTGAGAAAACCACTCTACCTCATCAAGACACCCTATTCAGCTTCCGAAAATCTCTCTCACTCCCAACCCTAGAGTCACTGCTATTTTTGTCTCCCTCCTCTTTTACCCGCCTCCTATTTCTCGCTACCAAACTATAACGTTCTTCATCCCTTTTCAACATATTTTTGACCAAACGTTACCCACCTCCTCCATTTCCGCTGTATCTTTGGTTTGCAAGAAGATTTAGAGGTCAAAACAGAGATTTGGGCGAAATTATTTTGGGGATTTCTGTTGATTCAGGATTCTAGGGTTGCAGGCGATTCTCTCCTACTCCGCACGTATAAATCTCGCACCCCCTCTCTCTAAATAGAAATTTTTATTGCTTTGATTTGTGTTAGGGTTTTGTAATTATGATTTGGGTTGATTTTGATTGCTCCAAATCTGCTTCGGCTGTCTATTTTTTCGCCAATTTAGAGTAATTTTTGGGATTTCTATTTTTGGTTTTGGGTTGGGGGAGAGGACGAGGCCAATTGAACTGGAGATTACTTTGTTACTTGTGTTCAATTGATTTTTTTTTCCTTTCAATCTGTTTAGAGTTGATTAATGCTCTTTAGAGTTCATCTTTTTTACTTGAGTTTGATTAATGTTCTTTGGATAGTTTAACCATCAAACGAAAAACATAGACCTATTGTTTGAGCCCTCAATTGTTCAGCTCTGGTGAAGTTGATGTCTTTGTTAAATTTTAGATTTTTTTATCTACAATTATCACTACTTGCTAAGGACACGACGAGGTAGAATTACTGATAATGCCTTATTCTAGTGACCATGAATTGTTGTACTCGAAGAACTTTTCTATGGGGAGGATGTGTTGTTGATATATATGTTGCTATAGTTCTTTGAAATATGTATATTAGAACTTTGAATTCATAATTTTCCTCTTAGTTTCTTAGAATTTGTAAGATTAGCTTCCTCTATTTTATGTGTTTATTAAGGTTAATTTCACTTAACTCCTTGAACATTGTTGATTATTATTTACTATCTGAGCACTTTGTTTAAGATTGATGCATAGTATTTTTACGGAAAATTTCTTCTTAAAACAATGTAGATGGGTGACATTGATGAAGAAATGTTAATGAGGATGGCTTCTAATTCTACTATCTTTGTGGTCATTTGTGTGTTTGCTTGTTTAATGAGGATACGTAGTAGAAGGAAATCAGTCACTTATCACCCTAAGGCAGGGAAAAAAGAGAAGATAGATTCTAGAGCTAGGCACATAAGTTGTGTGTTTAATGGCTATAATGAGAGTTGTAGGGCTTATGTTAGAATGAGGCCGCATGCATTTAAAAATCTTATTAGAATAATGAGATATACCGGCCTACTAAAAAATTCACGGGATGTTAAAGTAGAAGAACAATTAATCACAATTGATCATGTTCCTTAATATATTAGGCCATAAAACAAAAAATAGAATTGTTAGGTCACATTTCATAAGGTCGGGGAAAACCATTTCAATATATTTTAACAAGTGTTTGGAAGCCGTTGGTCGTTTAAGGGGGCGGTACATGAAGCAAGCACCAAATAAAGTATCGCCAAATATTGCCACCAACCCGTTATACTATCCTTATTTCAAGGTGATTACTATTATAATATAATAATTAATTTTACCTTTCTATTATTAGTAACTGTTTAATATATCATATAAGATTGCATTGGCATGATAGATGAAAACCGTTTCAATATATTTTAACAAGTGTTTGGAAGCCGTTGGTCGTTTAAGGGGGCGGTACATGAAGCAAGCACCAAATAAAGTATCGCCAAATATTGCCACCAACCCGTTATACTATCCTTATTTCAAGGTGATTACTATTATAATATAATAATTAATTTTACCTTTCTATTATTAGTAACTGTTTAATATATTATATAAGATTGCATTGGCATGATAGATGGAACCCATATCGACGCCATGCTTCTCGCTAGACTTGTTGCGCGTTTTAGAGGTCGTAAAGGTGTAACTCAAAATGTTCTAGCTGCATACACTCCCAATAAGTTATTTTCGTATGTTCTAGCTGGATGGGAGGGATCCTCAAATGATTATATAGTTTTGCAAGATGTGTTATCTAGATCACAACCTCACAGATTGAGAGTTTACGATGGTAATAAATCAATCAAATAAAGTATGTCTATTTAATTAAAATTAAAAATTTTACTAAATTTCTTTTTGGTAATTGTAGGATAATATTATTTGTGTGATGCTCGCTACACTACTATGCATGACTTTATCTCCCCATATCGAGGAGTGTGTTATCATTTAAATGAGCACAAGGGTAGGCCAATCAATAATAGACAAGAGTTGTTCAATTTAAGATACTCATCTCTAAGGTCTAAAATTGAATAAACTTTTAGGGTATTTGAAAACCGTTTCAAAATCCTATCTGCGAAGCCACATTATCCTTTCCCAACTCAACTTGATATAGTTATTGCATGTACTATACTTCATAACTATATCGCCATAGAAGATTCGAGAGATGAGTTGTTGCATGCGGACAATTTCATTGAAGTGGATGGTGATGAAAAAGCTAATGAGGGCGAAGAGGGTGTTGTTGATTTTACTCAAACTATGACACAAAGAGAGCAAAGAGATTCAAGAAATGAATGGAGAGCTAAGAGGGATCAAATTGTAATTGAAATGTGAGAAGATTATTGTAATAAATATGGTGGTGGAGGCACAACCGAGATTGGGATGTAATTTAAGTTATTTGTCATGTATTATTGTACTCGTTGATGTATTGTCTACTATCTCTATGTACTCGTTGATATTATTGTACTCATAGATAAATGAGTATATTATCTTTATGAATGCTATTTTTTGATATGCGCACTCTATTATTATACTAACATGAGGTTTGAATTTTGTTATTTGTATGTTTTCATTTGTAGCAATCAGGCATGACAAACTTTGATGACGGTGATAAATTGAATAATACTCCTTCACCTAGAACACCTAGAACACTCACTTATCCATACTTCCCGGCTCCTCCATCACCCACTACACTACCATTCCCTCCAACGCAATACACTGCTCCACCTTATTATCCATCTTACAATCCTTATGATATCAACTACTCGTTTATGACTCATCAACCTATGTCATATGTGAATATGCTTAACAGTGGCCACCCACTTATCCATACTTCCCCCGGTACCCACTTAAGTGAGACTCATTCTTTGAAGAGGCCAATTGCAATTGATCTTGAGGATGAAGCTACATATCCAAGCAAAAGCAAGAAGCGGGCAATTGCTAAAAGAAAAATGCAACCAAAATTCTTGAACAAGAAAGATAATACAAGGGGGTGCCTAATGCTAAATGGACTATAGAGAATGATGACGCATCAATCCCCTTCCTTGCTCAGATGGCGAAGGATGGTCTCAAAGTTAACAAAACCTTTAAGGTGCTCGCATATCGAAAAGCTGCAGAGGAGGTTAACAAGAAGTGTGACACGGAGTTCACAAAGGAGAATGTCATGAACCATGTCAAGTGCTTGAAGGGAAAATATTTTAATATGCACACTGTCATGAACATGAGTGGGGCTGGTTATGATCCACAAACTAAGATTGTCACCATGGATCCAGATTGTTTTGATAGGCGGACACAAGTAATATTTTTTCTTAAATAAGCAAACTTTGAATATTTACTTATGAGTAAACTGATTTTGTAATATTTTATTACACATGACAAAAAATGCAATAGCTCTAGGTTAAAGGAGTATTTGAACACTCCTCTCATTCACTATGAGAATTTGTGTTATATCGCGGGAGATGACCAAGCAAAGGGTGATCGCACCAAATATATGACTGAAAAGCTTGGCTCTAGGCAACATGATATAGTTGATAAGGATCATGTTGATCTTAGTGATAATGAGGTTGCTTTGTCCTCTAGCTCACATCCTGAGCCCGAGAAATTAATTGGGCAAAACATAAACACTCAAGCTAAAAAATTAAAGACTTCTAGTGTGGTAGCTTCTATATCGATTAGTACATCAAATCCTAGAAAGAAGAGTAGCAAGGCTAAAGAGGATGACTCTCTTATGCGCGATTTTTTTGAGACAGTGTCATTCTCAATTCAACATCAACACATTATACATTAGAGTGAGACCATGCGAAGGCTCTAATGGTGCATGAGAATAAGTTTTCTAAGGACACATTGGATAAAGTGCTTGATTACTTGTATGAACATGAATATGATTCTAGGAGGTTGATCATCAAAATAAAAAATGCTCAAAAGTTATTTATAGAGAAGATCATCAACGAGCAAGGATTCTAGGAAGTCATATTTTGGGGTTGACTTTTAAAAACTTGATATTTCACTACTTTTGAAAACTTGACATATCTATTGCTTTTGTAAACTCATTGCATATTTAACTACTTAGTGATGTAATTTGAGCACTTATAGATATGCTGCTAATTATGTAATAAGTTGAACACTTAATGGTGTAACTTCATGCATATTTCACTACTTTTTCCAACATGATGCATATTTCACTAATCCAATTGCGATCTCATTATAATTTGGGTTCTTTTGCAGGTTTATATAAATATGGATGGATATGATACTTGATAGCAACCTACATTGCATGCTATGTATTGGTATTACTATTTTGTATTGTTCAATTTGGGTAAAGATGATGGTCCTATTATGAGAATGCAATCTATAATGTTTTGTGATGTTTAGGTAGGACAATCTAGGATAAGAATGTAACCTATATTGTGTTTACAATGTTAGGTGAGGCAATTTATTCATGTGATTGTAACCTACATTGCAAACATACGAAACATGTTAGCTGCATCCATTCACTTAGACTCATAAGCTATTAATCATCATTATTGAAATTTATAACGCCAAAATGAGCTTATTTAGACTTCTTTTATTAAATTGCCATTTAATAGCAAACAAGTAAATTGGGAATATTGAGACCACTTTTTCATCATCTTTAACCAAACATTGTCATTGACTTAATACTAAATTGTGGTACTTTATTCTCAAGTAAACTATACAACACTATAAAAAACCTGCATATAATCAACAAATATTATTTTTTATAAAAAAGTAAAACAATAAATAGATTCATACACTAAATATGGTCCATTAAATTAATCAATATGATACATTTTCAAATATATTTCTTTTAGGAAAAAAGGGGCCTAAAAGACCCCAGTCAACAGTCGTATTACCATTCCTAACTTACAAAGTAGCTTTCATCACCAATAATAAGATGAAAGCACTATAAGTATTTTTACAGATTTAGCCATGATTACATGAAACCCACACACAAAAGAAAAACAGAGATGAAACATATTCAAACATACTTACCAAAAAAGTAAAAATATAAGTAAAGTCAATTAAATTAACCAATACTATACATATTCAAATATACTTCTAAGAAAAAAAGGGCTCTAAAAGAGCGGATAGCTGTACTACCATTCTCAACTTACAGAGTAGCTTTCATCCCCAACAAAAAGATGAAAGCACCATAAGCATTTTTACATATTTAGTTATGATTACATGAAACCACACACAAAAGAAAAATAGCGACAAAACATATTCAAATATACCTACAAAATATATAGTCTCAACTCGAGTTATGCGTATATGAATCACCATATCGGCACTAACCAATCAACTCAATATGCCCACAAGGACAGCCTAGACTGAATCCTCACAAACTACATATTTTTTCACAGTTCGAGACTCAATCTTATAAAAACCAAAATTACAAATAGTGAATTCAAATCTAAAAAGTTCTACAAAAAAAGATTAAGAATTTCTTAAAAAGGTTAAGAATTTTCAATAAAACCAATTATGCAAAAGGATTCCTAGTATGATAGGACATGTAAATTCATTGTCCATATACTTATAAACTGAGAATAAAATTTAGTATAGTGTGAAAAATTAAATAACTACATATGACATGTACAAATTAATTAATAATTATACATAAATTATATCTAGTTTGGTTGTTTGCATATTATACTATCCTAACAAAAACTAAAGTATTCAATAAAATTTGGTGGGTTCTAAAATATTTGTGCGTCTTGCTGCATATTTATGTAGTTCTGACTTGGGAAACCGAGAGAGCATAAAATCTCACTTGGTTTCCATCTTACAAAAAAGTAAGGAAAAGTTCAAACTCACTATTAAACCTGTGCTGAAGAATAAAATGGATGGGGGCAATGCAGAGGAGGAATTAGGTGAAAGTTTGGGCTTAATACAGATTGATGTACTGCTAAAAAAATCCTTGAGATGTTGTTAGTATTCGAAAGTAGGAACTTTTTAGAGTCAATTTCAGGTGGAGATGGAGAGGGGAGTCGTATTTGAATTTGTTTATACAAAGAGGTAAGGAGGTTGAGTGATGAAAGAGAAGAGAAAGAGATTTTGAATTTTAATGAAGATATGCTATTATTATGACAAAAGAGGAGATGTGGAGATGAACCTGTAAAGGCTACAAAATAATGAGTTGTTAATTTCATTAATTTAATTAGAATAGGTTTAGGCGTAAAATTGTCCATACAAAGTCTTACCCATACTCCCTCTTTTAAAGGGAGTATGATATGATATGATGATTGAAAGGGTAAAATGATAATTTAACAAAAGAGATTTTGTCCCTTTATTCTAGAATATTCTATTCATATCTTGCCATAAACATAGATAAAACCTATACAATTAAATATTCACTTTTTCTCTTTGTAGTTTCTAGAATATTTTAATCATTATTTTTTCATAAGACATAGATAAAGTCTGTATAATTTTGCTAATAAATAAAACTTTATATAATATTGTTATAGTCATTCTAGTGTTGAAAAACAATTTCCAATCAAGCCCAGACAAGTGTCCCACATCATGCGTAATCGAGTCCACACTTTAAGATAACCAAAAGCCAAATTCGGTTTACTCGACACGCCGACATCTTGTGAGGGCGTCTCGAAAGGCGTTACGTGTCGACCCCTGGCTAAGGCGACTGCTTAATCACTCCACTCGACCGACTAATCGGTCGACATCTTGGGTAGGCGACTCAAAAGGGGGTACTTCTTAACCACCGGATGAGTGGAAAGACAACAAAATACCTCGAGCCTCAAGCCCCCTCTTGTCTACTGACAACTGATCACATTGTAATAAATGTCATTAAATATTATGGGCACCACCATTCCTCTACCCTCAATAGTATTTATCACACATCGGACCATGTCGACACCGCACACCCTAATCATTTTGCATTAAATACCGAAGTGACATCTCCTCCACTCGTCGGCCGACACCTGTAAAGCAGAGCCTGACGTGACCACCATCCCATACTCGACCGAAGTTACAATTTTACTCTTCTACCACCACTATAAATAGGGATACTATTTTTAATAATAAGGGAAGATCTTTACATTTACCTACTGTGCTTAAGAACTACTATAATTTATTTTATTTCACCACTCAAGCAAATCACCGACTTGATCGTCAGAGGAGCAATTAGTGAACCCAACTCCGCCCTCTTATGATTTGCTACTTGACATTCAGAGGGTTAGAACACCTCCGTCAACTTAATCACTTATTTCATTTGATTGTTTGACATCAGCCATCAACAAATATTATGAAGTTTAGTTAATTAAATCATGACACAAATAAAAAATAATGAATTTGAACTAAAATTTAACAAGGATTGTGGCCATAAAGTATGGTTCAGATGATAATTGATTCGATGCCAATTATAGATAGCCACGAAATTCGATTTCTGCACTATTCATCTCGAAAACAAAAAAGGAAAAAAAAATCAATCGCTTCTGTTAACTAAAACTTTACTCCTTTCATTGAATTAATTTCCACGAACAAACGTATAAAATTTTAAGCAACAATTATCCTTTGAGTTGCACACAGAAGAATGTCATTATCAATATTGAATTAATTTCGATAATTTATTTCTTAGCACGTGCGTAATGCACGTGTCTACGTTCTAGTATACGTTGAACCACTTTTGGTAAATATATACACCCACACAAAATGAATAAAAATAGTATATTATAGTATATTCCACCAAAAAGCAAAAAAAGTACATTATTATTATACAATAAGGTCACGGGTCGGGCATTAACAACTTGTCGGGTCTGTAAATATAAATCCCCAACCCGCTAGCCTGTAGTAACTCCTCCCGTCCTCTCAGGTCCTCACACAGTCGGTCCTCAGCTCGTAGATCTCCTCCTCCTCCATCATCGCTCAATTCGATTTCAAAGCGAAAAATAACGAAACTCAAATCGAAACGGTAATTTCTCTTCCTACCTAATTTAGGGTTTACGTCTCGATTTCTAGGGTTTTAGTTTTGTGTCACTTGTAAATAGCGATGATTTGGGAATTAGGGTTCCTCTTTTGTTAGTTTTGACTAATGCTAATAATTACAGGATTCATGTCTACTTCTTTCTATCGTAGAGTTTTGACTAATGCTAATAATTACAGGGTTAACATGCACATTCCGTTTTAAGTTTCAATAAAAATGCATCTTTTAGTAAAACAAATCAAAAGTACAACAAAATTATTTGTTTATTTGTTGTTGATGATATGTTGGAGGCATTTTTGTGACGCGTGTTTCATTAACAGGAGTTATGGCCGCCGCAGAAGAGAACAGCTCTCTCTTTCTAATATTCATCTTAACTATAATGGCTCTGCCTCTAGTGCCTTACACAATTGTCAGGCTATGCCGTGCATTTTCTAGGAAGACGAAGAGTATCCACTGCCAGTGTGTTGAATGTTCGCGGTCCGGGAAGTATCGGAAATCCATTTTTAAACGGGTAGTTCGGCGTTCTAACTGTTGGCGGTACCTATTTGTTATTACACAATTTTTTTATATTTATCTCTACCTTGCATGCAGATATCAAACTTCTCAACTTGTAGCAATCTTACACTAGTGTTGCTTTGGGTCAAAATCAAAAGTACAACAAAATTATTTGTTTATTTGTTGTTGATGATATGTTGGAGGCATTTTTGTGACGCGTGTTTCATTAACAGGAGTTATGGCCGCCGCAGAAGAGAACAGCTCTCTCTTTCTAATATTCATCTTAACTATAATGGCTCTGCCTCTAGTGCCTTACACAATTGTCAGGCTATGCCGTGCATTTTCTAGGAAGACGAAGAGTATCCACTGCCAGTGTGTTGAATGTTCGCGGTCCGGGAAGTATCGGAAATCCATTTTTAAACGGGTAGTTCGGCGTTCTAACTGTTGGCGGTACCTATTTGTTATTACACAATTTTTTTATATTTATCTCTACCTTGCATGCAGATATCAAACTTCTCAACTTGTAGCAATCTTACACTAGTGTTGCTTTGGGTCATTTTGGGGATTCTGGTTTATTATATCAAACACATAAGCGAAGAGGTACATTGATTTTTTTGGGGTCTTCTTATCTTTTGGTTTCTGCCCTTTTTTTTACTCGAATCATGTATGAACTTTATCTTTTCACTACTTATCATTATATAATTAGATCCACTGACTTTAACTGTCTTTTCTTTTTCATATGTTATGTTTTAGTCTTGTTCTATTGCCATTATTTTGTTTGATGATAACAGTAAATGTATTAAAGGGATGTTGTGGGATAGCTCCTCATGAGCGTATATTGGAGAGGCTAGACTTTACCGACACATTCGATATGAAATGGATCTAGTGTTTTGGAGGTTTATTCAGATGTAATCTGCTGTAGTGTTGCAAAAGCAGAAACATATGTTAGTGGGAAAACATAATGGAGAAAGAGATTCCAAAATTCATAACTGACGATGTTCACGCTTAGACTGCATATTTATCGAGCTTATATCTATCCAGAGGTTGCGATAGTAAAACTGTCATTAGCATGTTAGTTGGTATTGCTTGCCCATAGATGTTCATGGCAATATATTGGACTGGTCTTCATTTAGTTACAGAAAGAAATTTAATCGGGAAACTGGGTAACTAGTGATCTTCCCATCTTAATCAAGAAGCTTCTAATGGGAACTGAGTTGTTAAAGAGTAGCGTCAGTTTTGAGAGTCTGATTTACTTTATCTGGCTGCAACATAATCTGCATTCACATCTTTCCTTCAATAAATGGTGAAGCTTACATCATTTTGTTTTGCTTAACAATTGACTACTTCCTCTCTGTCAATGTAGACTTAATAATCTGGTAGTTTTTAAACCAAGCTATTATGATGTATACCTTGTGATTATGTTTTGATATCCAATTTGATTATTAACATCTCTTTTCATTTCCAGAGCCAACCATTTGAGCCATTCAGTATTCTTGGACTAGAGCCAGGGGTTTCAGACTCTGAAATTAAGAAGGCATATCGTAGACTCTCAATTCTCTACCATCCTGATAAAAATCCTGATCCAGGTTGTCAACAATATTTCATAACACTGCTTGAAGTTTATAAAGTATAATTGATCCGTATTTTGACTTAAGCTGCATGCTGTTATTTCAGAGGCACACAAGTACTTCGTGGAATTTATATCCAAGGCCTATCAGGCCCTCACTGATCCTATATCTCGAGAAAATTTTGAAAAATATGGCCATCCAGATGGCCGTCAGGTAGCTAACCCTTTCTTACATGAACTGTTCAAGTTATGTTGGGGGCTTTAGTTTCATGTGTCCCGAGCTCCTTTCTCTGATAATTTAGAAACTTCATTCTGTTTCCTCTTTGCTGTTCTTTGATCTGGTTCTGTGTTTCAGGGACTTCAAATGGGGATTGCTTTACCTCAGTTTTTGATGAATTTTGATGGAGCATCTGGTGGAGTACTTTTGATTGGAATTGTTGGAGTTTGCATACTTTTGCCGTTGATGATAGCAGTCATATATCTCTCGAGGTCATCAAAATATACTGGCAATTATGTTATGCGTCAAACTTTGTCCACATATTATTATTTCATGAAGCCTTCTTTAGCTCCAAGGTGAATCTATTGCTTACTGTTTCTATATTTTCTAATTTCATTTTTAGAAGCTTGTTCTGGAGTCTAGTTATACATGGAATTTATTAGTGGTATTTTTTAGTTAATCTTAAAATTGTGTGATGATTCTTTAGGCTGCAAATAAACTATGATATCGACAAGTAGTTGCTGAGGAAAGAATGATAGAGGATAATTTTTTTTGAGCTCATTCTTCCAGTTTTCATCCAGTTGGCTTCTCTTAGAAGAAGAGTTAGACCCTTAACTATCGTCTTTTGTTTACTGTGTTGTTGAATTAGTCATTTACATAAAATTGACGTCTCTGATCTTTGTTTTTCACACTAAGCTCTTAGTGTAAGTTACACACCATGATTCTATGTTTATGCGTAAAACATACTGATGATGTTCGCTGATGAGTATTGTCAAGCCTGTAGGATTCATATAGGCATATCTAATGCCCAACAAGCCACTGATTCTGGGGTCCAAAACCGACCTGCTTTTCAAGACAAAGTCGCTGTTTCCTTATCGAAATTGCTCTATCATGGGCCTACTCATGTTGCCCATGTATGAGAAAGATATTTCCTCATCCAAATCCATTTTGATATGGACAGCAACCCCTGTTGTCCGCAGCTTCCTTGTCTACGCACTTGACATTAATTTGGACACGAATGGCATCAAGTTGACAACCATAGTAAATAAATAATAAAAAAACCTGTCAATCATTCATGAAGCCTTCTGATCCATAGCAAACCCCATTTCTACGGGAAAAAAGACTTTGGTGATAATGATTATTATTTCATGTTCAAATCCCAGTACTATATACATACATGTACAATAATCGTGAATCCTACTTAATGACAGGTCTCTGTACATTTGTATTTGTATCACCGTAACCAGGGGCAGAGGATTGACATACATGTATAGGGGTGCAGTTGCACCCGTACAAATTGGTAAATTACATATAATCGTTGCTAATATTTACAATAAAAAAAAGAACTTGCACCCCAGCACCCCAAACTATTTAACAACACTAAATAAGTTAGTAGCAAATAAAATTAACCCAATGAAAAATTAAAAACCATTTAACTTTTCAACAATCAATGCTCACAATACATATGATGTAATAGAGCTGATAGTGTATCGAGTGCATTCCCATCCGGTACAATAGTTTAATAATATTATATTTTTATTTTTAGCTAAATAGATGCTTGTTGTACGCCCTCCCCCCCAACACTTCGAAAGGTTTTTTGGATCCGCCACTGATTGTAACCATAAAAAGAAATATTCGTTCATTTGTTTGTTTATTCACCAAGCTTTTGAAAGGAACTGTAACTCTTTCAAATTAGTTAATTTTTCAAGTACTTCTTCGTCACTGACCAAACATCACGTACAGCAAGGTTATGGATGTCTTCATCAAGGCTGCAGAATACATGGAGATGCCAGTTCGTAGAAGTGATGATGAGCCTCTTCAGAAACTCTTTGTGGCAGTCAGAAGTGAACTGAATCTGGACCTTAAAAACATTAAGACAGAGCAAGCAAAGTTCTGGAAACAGCATCCATCTTTAGTTAAGGTAGAGTTTCATGTTGATATTTAGCAATTGGCAGGGTATGATAAGTGTTTCCCTTCTGATTGCATGTTCATGACACCAACTCTGATTCACTACCACTGTAGCACAATATTCCTCACTGTTGCACCCTTATGTGGTGGCAGTTGATCCTGTCATTAGTAGTCCATAAAGTGTCTTGTCTATATATACCATGCAATTAATTTATAATTTTGATTTGTATGGCTTGAAACTCTCTCCTACCCTTACTATTTCTTACTGTAAATTCCAGATGGAGTTGTTGATTCAGGCTCAATTAACTCGTGAAGCAGCTTTATTATCTCCATCTCTCCAGAGTGATTTTAAGAGAATGCTAGAACTTGCACCTCGCCTTCTTGAAGAATTACTGAAGGTGATTTAGCTGAAGCTTGTTGTCTTTATGGCTGAGAATTTTCATGCACTTTCTTATTAACTTAATTTGAATATACTAGTCTTTTCCATGCACAAAGCCTTTTGCTGGTTTAGCACTTTAGCTAAAAAGAGCAAGGGAGATTTTAACTCTTGTAGACCGAAGTATGGAAGACTGAACTGTGTACAGTTTTGCAGTTTTTCTTTGGGAACTGTTTGTAATGGCAGATCTTTAATAGGCTTTGAAGATGTTGAGTTTAGCACTTGTTGTTGTTGTTTTTTTTGTGTGTGTGTGCGCGTGTGTGTGTGTGTGGAAGAAAGGATATCGGAGAAGTAGAGGTGAACCAAGTTATGGCGATATATACTGTTGGTTGTTTTTTATGGATGGAGTGTGCAAGACTGTAGGAGGATTGGAATCTGAAATTTTGCTTCAACATCAGTGGAGGCAACATTTTTATGTTTGACCAAGCCAGAATGTTGTATTTTCATTTTACTATCTTCACATATTTAAATAAAAATCAACTTTTTTTTTATGACTGGCATAGTAATAGGGACTTGGAATATAATTAGAAATTCTTTGGTCAGCCACTTATTATGTATAATAAAATATAGAATATGCAAGTTGAAAATGTGATATTTGCACAATGTTGCTAAGGTTTAAGATTTATTCCATTTTTTCTCTATTGATTTTGTAGAAGAAACAAAGCCAATGCTTTATTCATATTTATGAATCTATTCATTCTCAATCTTTTACGATCAACTCAAGAAGCTTAGTCTTACCAGTTTAATATAATATTATCAGAGGACAAAATTTTCCAATATCGTCTTCTGACTAATGTTCATTTATGAACTTATAATGGATATGAGCACTACTTTTTCCCCCAATTGCATGAACCTAACAAATACTTGTAATGGTTATATGCAACAGTGAATATTCTTATTATGCTTTCTGTTACCTTTTATCCCTTAATTCTGGTCAGGAATACTTAGTTCACATTATGCCCTTTTTTGTAATACTATTTCTTTACATTCATATTCTCATACACAGTAATGTATCTCTTTTAATTGCAGATGGCTGTAGTACCACGCAGTTCCCAAGGGCATGGCTGGCTGAGACCAGCAGTTGGGGTAGTTGAGCTTTCTCAGTGTATCATCCAGGTGATTCGTTATTAATTGCTTTGTTTAGGTTTCTCTGAGCATGGTTTCCTTTTGTTTTTTGATATAGGTTAGAAAATAGTGATATGTCAAATGTCAAGTGTACTAAATATTCACCAATTTCCTTCATCTGCTTTAGATTAATCCAGCCAATTTTCATGATTACAATCACCTTTTGAACTATTCAGTAGACCTGAACTATAGACTTCTTAATCTTACAGTTCAATGTTTAACAACATAATTTTTCAATGTTTAACAATATAATTTTATGTGTTACTACAACCTCATAAATGTTACAATAATTTAATTATAGTGCTAGAAATATGGGTTCTTAATAATGTTACTTGTTGCTTCATGTTAAAAGCTACATGCACGTATGCTGAATTTTTTTTTGTGTTTGCGGCGAGAGTTTGTTTGAAATCTATTCTGGACAACAAATTGCAATTAGGTGTACTTCAAAACTTGCCTTATGTGTACTTCAAAATTCGTTATTTTCGCTCATTATAGCTCACAATTTTTGTCCATTTTCGTTTGTTTCGACCAAATAGAATTAGTTATGCATATTCTTCAAAATTCTCACTTTTCTTGGGCTATAACCCACAATTTTTGCCCATTTTCGTGCTTTTTGATATAATAACAATTAAATATGCATACTTCCAAATTTGCTACTTTTGTAGGTGATAACTCATAATTTTTTCCATTTTCGATCATTACAAGCCAATAACAATTGAGCACGCGTAGTTCAAAATTCACGATTTTCATGAGTTGTAACCCATGATCATTTGTTACCGCCCAAATGCATTTAAATATGCATACTTCATTTCAAAAATTGCTATTTTAATGGGCTATAGCGGATGATGGTTGTACATTTTTGTTCATTTCGACCTAATGACAATTAATTGTGCGTACTTTAAAGTTCATAATTTTCACGGGCCTATGATTTTTTCCCTCCATTTTATATGTTACAATGACAATTAAGTATGCGTACTTTAGAATTCGCGATTTTTAGGGTCTATTAACCCACTATTATTTGTCCATTTTGGTTCGTTCTGACCCAACAACAACCAAGTATGCATACTCAAAAATTCATGATTTTCATTGGTTATAACCCACGTTTTTGTTCATTTACATCTGTTTTGACCTGATGGCAACTAATTATGCATACTTGCAAATTCGCGATTACCATAAGTTATAACCTATGATATTGACCATTTTGTTCGTTGATCCCAATGGCAATTAAATATGGGTTTTTCCAAAAATTCTTCATTTTCATGACTACAACCCATGTTTCGACCTAGTGAAATTAACCCATGATTTTTTTTTTGTTTCAACCTAATGGCAATTAAGTTTGTATATTTTAAAGGTCGCGAGTTTAATGGGATATTACCCACTATTTTTCTCTATTTACATTCTTTTCAATTCAATGTCATTTAAGTATTCATACTTCAAAATTTATGATTTTTTTTGGTATTCCTATTTTTTTGTCCATTTCATTCTTTTCAACATAATGATAATTACATATGCATACCTCAAATTCGCGAATTTCATGGTCTATATCCCACCATTTTTATTTGTTTTCATTTGCTTATGCCCAATCGTAATTAAGTGTGTGTAGCTCAAACTCACTATTTTCATGGTTTATATCCCTTATTTTGTTTTTTTCGTTTGTTTCAACCTAATGAAATTAATTATGCGTACATGCAAATTCACGATTTTCATGGGCTATATTGATCATTTTTACTGTTTAGAACCCAATGATAATTAGGTATGTCTTCTCCAAAATTTGTGATTTTCATAGGTTATAATCCAAGATTTTTGTCCATTTTTATTCGAAACTCAATATAATTAAATATATGTACTTCAAGATTCCCGAAGTTATGGACTTTATCCTACTATATTTGTACATTTTTGTTTGTTACAATTTGATGGTAATTAAGTATGCATCCTTAAAGATTGGCTACTTTTCATGAGCTAATGACCCACGATTTTGCCCATTTTTGTTCTTTCAACCATATAACAATTAAATATGTGTATTTCAAAATTTACAATTTTCATTAGCTATTCTGTTCATTTTTGTTCATTTAGACCCAATGACAATTAGGTATGCGAACTTCAATATTTGCGATTTTCATGGATGATAATCCAAGATTTTCTTCAATTTTCATTCTTTTCAACCCAATAACAATCAAGCATGCGTACTTCAAAATTCATGATTTTCATGGATTATGCAACCCACATTTTTTGTTCATTTCTGTTTGTTTTGATCTAATGATAATTAAGTATGCATTTCAAAACTCAATATTTTATGGGCTTAGCCCATAATTTTTGTTCATTCTCGTTCTTTTCGATCTAGTGACAATTACATATGCAACCTTCAAAATTCACGATTTTTATGGACGATAATTGATTTTTTTAAAGTTTTTTTTCCTTTCAACCCAATAACAATCAAGTATGCATGCTTCAAAATCATGATTTTCACGGGCTAACCTATGATTTGTTTCTTTTTGTTTGTTTCAATTTAATGACAATTATGCGTAGTAAGTTCAAATCTGCATGTATATGGGCTATAACTTATGATGGTTGTAAATATTCATTCATTTTGACCTAATGACAATTAACTATGATTAATTCAAAATTCACAATTATCATGGATTATAACCTACGATTTTTGTTCATTTTCTTCTGTTCTACACCTATTGGCAATTAAATACATGTAGTTTATAATTCACTATTTTCATTGGGTTTAGCCTGTAATTTTTGTCCATTTTTGTTCATGTCAACCAACCGGAAATTATATTTGTGAACTTCAAATCCATGGTTTCATGGGCTCTTACCTACAATTTTTTGTCCATTTTCGTTCGTATCGACTCAATGGCTATTAATATGCAAACTTCTATATTCGTAATTTTCATGAATAATAGCCCACAATAGTTTGCCCCTTTTAGTTTGTTTTGATCTAATTGCAATTAGTCATGCATGCTTCAAAATTTGCTACTGTAATGAGCTCACCCTCGATTTGTCAATTTTCATTTCTTTTGACCTAATGACAATTAATTATGGACACTTCTCAATTCGCGATTCTCGTACCATTTTTGTCAATTTATTTATTTCGACCAATTAGTATTTAAGTATCCGTAGTATTTAAGCGTATTTCCAAAGTTGTAATTTTTATGGGTTCCATTTTTGTATATTTCGATTCAATGACAATTTAGTATGCGTACTTCAAAACCGCAATTTTCATGGACTATATCTTATGATTTTTGTTCATTTTTGTTCGTTTATACCTAATAACAATTAAATATGTATATTTCAAAAGTCGTTATCTTCATGGGGCTATATCCCGTTATTTTTGTTCATTTCAACCTAATGAAATTAATTATGCTCAAAATTTGTGATTTTCTAGGCTATAACATGTCCATATTTGTTTGTTTAAATCCAATGCCAATTAAGTAGGCGGTCTTCAAAATTACTGATTTTAATGGGCTTATAATCCATAATTTTCTCTAGTTTTGTTCAGTTGGAACCAAAGGCATTTATGTGCGTGTACTTCAGAATTCACGAGTTTTGTTTGCTGTATAAGTTACAATTTTTGTTTGTTTTCGTTCGTTTGGGTCAAATGACAATGAAGTATCCGAATTTAAAATTCGCAATTTTCATGGGCTATAACCAACGACTTTTGTTTATTTTGTTTAAAACGAATTTTTAAGTACACACACTTAGTAGTCATTAAGTCAAAAGAATGATAATGGACAAAAGTTATTGGTTCTACCCCATGAAAATGACAAGTTTTGAACTATGCATACTTAATTGTCATTGGATAGAAATGAATAGAAATGGACCAAAATCGTAGACATGTGAAAAGCGCGAATTTTAAATTCAAAGGTTTTGACACTTTAAACAATTTGTAAAAATATTCAAATGACCTCCAAAAATTGTGTAACTTTGTAAATTATTTTTAACACTAAAAACAAACTATTTAGAAAAGGAATTTTGTAAATAGGTCCTCATACTTGTGAAAAATGATATTTTGTGAAAACGCTCAAAACTATAAGTATGAAAACGTGTATGTGATATCCCAATAGGTTCAGATGAAATCTAAACTACTTGCCTACATTCTAGCACTAGAGAGAAAATAAAAACTAGCTAATATCCTCACATACTATGCATACTTAATTGTCATTGGATAGAAATGAATAGAAATGGACCAAAATCGTAGACATGTGAAAAGCGCGAATTTTAAATTCAAAGTTCGTCATTGGACCCAAACGAAATGACACGGTCACATTACCAAAATCGTAAACATGTGAAAAACGCGAATTTTATATCGGGTCTAATGACATTTGTTTAAAACGATATTGAATAAGAGGATATAACAAATTTGATACCTAAATTACAATAGTCTGCCCCATATTCCTCATATAAAAACATGAAGAGAAAAAAGACTTCGTTTCAGATACAATACCTCGTCATTGTCATGGGTTATAGACCATGACTTTTTTTCCTTAATGAAACTTAGAATAAACACATTTAAATATGCATACTTCAAAGTTCGTCATTGTCATGGGTTATAGACCATGACTTTTTTCCTTCGTTTTGACCCAATGGAATTAATTTGCATATTTTAAAATGCACAAATTTGATGGGCTTAGATAATCCATGATTTTTGTCCATTTTCATTCGTTTCAGCCAAATGACAATTAAATATAACCTATGATTTTTGTTCATTTTTATTTGTTTCAACCAATTGACAATTAAGTACGCGTATTACAAAATTCATGATTTTTATGGGCTCATGATTTATGCAAATTTTGTTTGTCCCAATCCGATGATGATTAATTTTGTTGTACATCAAAATGCTCAATTTTTATGGGATGTAACATGTAACGCATGATTTTTGTCCAATTTCATTTGCTTCGACCTAATGGCAATTAAGTATGTGGTTTTTAAAATTTGCGATTATCATGGGCTATAATTCACGATTTTTGTTCATTTTCGTTCGTTTCAACCTAATAACAATCAAGTATACATACTTTAAATTTACAATTTTCATGGGCTATAGCCCATGATTTTTGCCTATTTTAGTGTGTATCGATCCAATGTCAATTAAGTATGCATATTTCAAAAATCTTCACTTTATTGGGCTATAGCCTATCTGCCCATGATGTTTGTTCGTTTTTCGTTTGTTCGACCAATGACAATTAAGCAATCATACTTCAAAATTCGCGTTTTTCACATGTCTACGATTTTGGTCCATTTCTATTCATTTCTATCCAATGACAATTAAGTATGCATAGTTCAAAACTCGCCATTTTCATGGGTTAGAACCAATAACTTTTGTCCATTATCATTCTTTTGACTTAACGACTACTAAGTGTGTGTACTTAAAAATTCGTGATTTTTATTGGTTTAACCCATGTTTTTGTTTATTTTGTTCATTTTGACCCAATCACAATTAGTTATGTGTGCTTTCAAATTCGCGAGTGTCATGGACTTGAAGTCTATGATTTTTGTCTCTTTTCATTCTTTTTTTATGCTCAATGACAATTAAGTATGCCTACATGCTGTAGGAATCACTGAACACATCATTCCATACCCTTAGTTGATGCCCTTCTCGGATTTTTTCCACTTCGCATATAAAAAGACATGAATCACTTATTCTGCTTATTTCACGCATGTTTTTCCTCGAATGGGCTGTTTATGTTGTTTATGTTTAACTTGTCGGGCTGTTCAGTGTCGTTTATGTTTAACTTGTCGGGCTGTTCAGCGTCGTTTATATTTTACTTGTTGATTTTTATGCTTCATGTTTTAATCATTGTTGTCTGTTGGTATCAAACAAGTGCAGGCAGTTCCTCTGAGTGCAAGAAAAATAACCGGAGGAAATTCAGAAGGCATTGCGTCCTTTTTGCAGCTTCCACATGTCAGTGAGACAATTGTTAAGAAAATTGGACGAAAGGTAATCAAATATAGTTGTTGGCTCTTTTTCTTGTAGTTAGCAGCATATCACTACTAGACTTTTCTTTTTGTTATGGAAGTGAAAGAAACACATACTTGTTTTGTCTGAACACAATCTCTTGCATGAGTGATAATATGAAATTATTGTACAAAATCAAATCACCTATTTTCCACCATGGGCCATGCGTTGTCCATGATCATTTAGTGATCACATGGGAACCCAGTGACTTATTGCTTGATTTCTTATTACTTCATGTTTAGTCTTTGAAGTCAATTGCCCTTCCGAGCCAGAAAATTGTGTTACTCTGTAGCCTATTCAGAGGATGAGTTTCAAAGCATATGCCTACATGTTCCAGGAGTGGCAACTATATTTAAGGGCCATAATAGAGAACTGTATATTTGATACATATGCTTGATTTGTATGATCAGTGAAACTCAAGTCAAATCTCCATAAAACTAGGTTGATGGGGTTTCTTATTGTCGAAACGTAACCAGTGACCACAATTGTCAAGTGTCAAACATATATTTCATAAATCCTCACCGTGACAAGATATCACCAAAATATTAATGTTTATGTATGGGAACACCCACCTGCTTAATGGTGCTGGTATAATTTGTCATACAAAGAGTCAACATATTCAACGTTTATTTTTTCCCCTTCGTTTTATATTTTTATATACCTTTGACATGTGTTGCTAGTTTACTCTGTTACTGTTGGACAACTAATTGTCTGTCTTGAGAACCCACTATCACAATGGGTATTAGATCATGAACCCAATCCAAGTTTTCTCAAGATATTCCATCAAATTATGTCCACCTTTACTTTTCTTTAAATTTACAATCTGTTAATACTTTACAGAAAGTGCGAACATTACAAGAACTTCAAGACATGACAGTAGAAGACCGTGCCGAGCTCCTAACTCAAGTCGCAGGTCTCTCTCCCTCCGATGCCCACGACATTGAAACTGTTCTTGACATGATCCCTTCCATTACTGTTGACATCACCATTGAAACCGAAGGAGAAGAGGGTATTCAAGAAGGTGACGTTGTCACTATGTACGCTTGGGTCACTCTCCATCGTAAAAATGGCTTAATCGGTGCCCTTCCTCATTGCCCATATTACCCTTTCCACAAAGAAGAAAGCTTTTGGTTATTACTTGCAGATTCAGTCTCTAACGAAGTATGGATGTCTCAAAAGGTAAGTTTCATGGACGAGGCTGCAGCTGTCGCTGCCGCCTCCAAGGCAATTCAAGAAACGAAGGAGAGTTTAGGTGCGAGTTTGAAGGAAATAAATGTTGCAGTGAGAGAAGCTGTTGAGAAAGTGAGAAGTGGGTCAAGATTGGTTATGGGTAAGTTTCAGGCTCCCGCAGAGGGAAGCTACAATCTGAGTTCTTTCTGTTTGTGTGATGCTTGGATTGGTTGTGATCGGAAAACGAATGTAAAACTTAAAGTTTTGAAAAGGAGTAGGGCGGGAACTAGAGGACATGTGGCTGAAGAAGGGCCGCTGGCAGAGGAGGGTATCGAAGAGGAAGAAGACGAGGAAGAAGAGGAATATGATGATTATGAGAGTGAGTATAGTGATGATGAGGAGGAAGATAAAAAGAAGAAGGGTAAGGTCGCCAATGGTGTTGGTCACGAGGAAGGAGATTCTAGTGATGAAGGATCTGAAAGTGATGAGTGAATGCATTGGCTGTTGGGAGAAATTTGTGACTTGTTTTCTCTGGTTGGAGGTCCACCCACCTGGAATTTCCGTTTTAGAAAACTGTATCGTTGAGGTACTGGATCAAATTTTGTGGGCTGGGTTGGAATTGAATTATACAAAACATGTAATCGTAAGCGTTTTAGACAGAGAGATGGAGAGACCCATAATGAGTTTATATCGGCCTCTAAGAAATTTTGCATACAT
>NC_033800.1:147648143-147669141 GCF_001876935.1 Asparagus officinalis | reverse complement strand
GCAGGGAAATTCTCACACGATCCTTAAGACTGTGGGTATCAAACCCCTGGGAGTGGTTAAGGTTCATCTTGAGGATGGCAAATGAGTCGACCCAACTAGACCCAACCCATATAAATTTTAACCCGGCCTGTATAATATTGACCGGAGCTAAATCATCAAATGATCGGGTTAACCCATTTAAATATTAAATGGATTACCAATTGACCTAAGTGACCCATTTAATTGTTTTATAATTTTTATGTATTTAACATAAAGTTCAATGGTCCTATTTATCATTCATACATTTTGTACTATTTAGACGTTTAGATACTTTTAGGGTGTTTTTTGTAAGAATTTTGATGGAGTTTTTTTTATAAAATTAAAAAGTTCTAGGCTATTTTCTGCAAATATCATTTTCTCAGTAGAAATTTTATAATATGAACATTATACCAGTTTTGACTTTTTAGTGTTTTTTAAAATTTGAATTTTACGGTTTTTTTTTAAATATTTTTTGAATCTTTTAGGGTATTTTTTGCAAATACCAAAATTTTCATGCTGTTGTTTATAAGCTATAGATTTTGTACGGCTTATAAGTTTTTATATTTTGGGCATGTATTTCTGTAAACTTGGACTTTTTAGGCTGTATTTTACAAATTTAAATTTTTAGGGAGTTCTTTGTAAAATTTAAAATCTTCATGTTTCTGTTCATAAGTTATAGATTATGTACTATTTAGAAGTTTTGATATTTATGTGGTGTGCTTCTATAAAATTTGACTTCTTACGGTGTATTTTGTAATTTTGAAACTTTAAAGGTGTTTTCTATAAATTTTAAATTTTATGGTGTTGTTTGTAACTTATTAATTTTGCATTGTTTATATTTTATTGTTTCTGAATTCTGATGCATGTTTCTATAATAGTTTTAACTTTTTGAGGGTGTATTTTACAATTTTCTAAAAATTTTAAAAATTTCATTGTGTTGCTTATAGGTTATATAGATATTATATCTTTTGTAAGTTCTGGTATTTTCAGGGCGTGCTATTGTAGAAGTTTGACTTTTGAGCATGTATTTTGTAATTTTTAAAATATTTAGGTTGTTTTTTTTGCAAAATTCAAAACTTTCAGTGTGTTTTTGTTATTTATAGATTATACATTTTCAAAGTACGCAAGTTTCATATTTGCAGTTTTTTAAAAATTTGACTTATTTTGGGTGCTTTTTGTAACTTTTGAAATTATCAAGGTGTTTCTTACAAATTTCAAAATTTCATGGTGCTATTTATAAGTTATATAGTGATTTTAAATTTTATTATCTGAGGTGCATTTTTGTAAAATTTTGACTTATTCAGAGTGGTTTTTGCAATTTTGATACTATCAGCATGTTTTTTGCAAAGTTTAAAATTTTCATGGTGTTGTTGATAAGTTTTAAATTTTGTACTATTTGCAGATTTTGATATTTCTAGGGTATGTTTTCATAAATATAACTTTCTGAGGGTGTATTTTGTAGTTTTTGAAACTTTAGGGTTTTCTCCGCAAATTTTAAAATTTTCATTGTGATGTTTATAATTTGTAGTTTTTTGTTCTGTTTTGTAATTTTTGATATTCTCATGCTTTTTGGTAAATTTTTAACTTTTGAGGATGTTTTTTAATTTTTAAGCTACTGATGGTGTTCTTTTGCAAATTGCAAAATTGTCACAATATTGAATGTAGTTTATAGATTTTATAGTGTTCACAAGTATCGATATTTTATGGGTGTGTTTTTATGCATTTTAAATGTTAAGGATTGAATGGTATATGGGTTGAACGAGTACGCGAGTTCACCCGTTTATGACCCGATTAATAAATAGGTTTTTTGGGTCAACCCATTTATGACCCAGCCCATATAAAGTGAGCCACACCCATTTATAACGGGTCAAATCGGGTCGGATCAGCAGGTCGGATCATAAATTACCACCCCAGTATCGCCCCTCAATCCACAGCCTCAGGTATTTTAGAAAATTAAGTCATGCAGATGCTTTCTAGTAGAGTAGAACTTGAGATATTGAAGTACTGCTCAAAACTAGCTTACCAACTTAGCAAGACCCTTTTTGGTCTTTTGAGATATTAAAGTACTACTCAAAGATAGTTTACCAACTTAGCGAGACCCTCTTCGGTCATTTGTCACTCTACCCCTACTAAGGGAATAAGGATAAGCTACATCTTTAGAGATTTTTGCCATATTTTGACCCTCAATTAGTAGCTTACGCTAGTCTGTTCTCTTCGGAGGCTCTTTATTTTTCTCCCCAAAATCCACGTTCCCATCGGCAAAAGAGATGGAATGAATTGATTTCTTCCAAATGAGTGATGGATGAGACTTATCATTATCAACTATGCTCCTATGAAGATTCTGATATCAATGATTTAACCAAGTAAAAGAACTAAATCGCCGAGAACCCAATCAAATAAGCAGATAAGCCCCCAATTAAAAGCTGAACACAAAAGTACAATCAACAGGAAGCTGATACAACGCAACAAACGACACTAAAGAAATTCCATGGAGAGGGTCCATGCTATACACAGAAGAAACAATTTGCACTTATAAAAATTCCGAAGAAACTCAATAATCTTCTCAATTAAAAGCTGAATACAAAGTAGTACCAACATTAGGAAATAAAAATACATTTCAACGAGACACAACACTACATAAAAATCCATACCGAGAGCAGATGATATACAACAACCAGCATCGTAACCTCAATACTAACCATGAACCGACAACAACTCCAACCTCAGTAATCCTCTCCCTCATCACCATCATCCTCTGCTCCTTCGGCTCCGACCTCCTCGTAATCCTTCTCAAGGGCCGCGAGATCCTCTCGAGCCTCTGAGAACTCTCCTTCCTCCATTCCTTCGCCGACGTACCAGTGAACGAAAGCTCGCTTGGCGTACATGAGATCGAACTTGTGGTCGATTCGCGAGAAGACCTCAGCCACCGCCGTGTTGTTGCTTATCATGCAAACTGCGCGTTGGACCTTGGCTAGATCGCCACCTGGGACAACTGTTGGTGGTTGGTAGTTGATTCCACACTTGAAACCAGTGGGACACCTATGAGAGAGATGAATGAGGTCAATTGATTGAAGTTCAAGAAGCCTAAAAGGGATTATAAGTTACAAGAAGTGGTTGTGGATATGCACTAAAACAAGGCGGGCAAAAAAATGTGGTAGAAATGAGAATGTTAAGATGGCTTTGTGGATATACACCAAAAGACAGAATAACAAATGAGTGCATTTATAGGATAGAGGTTGCTCCCATTGAGTAAGAGAAATAGTTTGAGATAGTTTAGCTATGTACAAAAGAGGCAAGTAAATAGACCAATTAGGAGAATTGATGACACTATAGCTAATACTGCAAAGCCGACTAGGGTTAAACCTAAAAGAACTTGTTTAGAAACAATTAAGAATGATATGATAACAGTTAACGGAGAAGATGACTCGTAATAGAAACTAGAAATGAAAAGAAGACTAGGATTCATGCAACAGACCCAAACATTTGAGATAATGGCTTTACGGTTGTTATTATATTAGTTAAAGGAAGTTGGTTAGACAATTTCAGCCAGACCCGGTAACCTGACGTCAACGCAAGGCAGCCAATATGGGTCAGCTATTATTGGGGTTAGGGCGTAACTGAATCAATCCAGATAAACCACTTATTGAACAGGTTGGATCTAAGTCTAGCCTCTTGGTTTACCTGATAGGACTCAACCATTCAATGGATATCTAATATATTCAATCATTTGTACATGAACCTACGAATTAGTGAAGAATGTTCAATTTCTAAGCCTCTTAAATGTTGTGCCTGATTCAAATATTGCCATAAGCATCAAATTAGACCCCTACTAAATGGGTTACCAGGGTCATAGACTAGTAACAGGATTGGATAAAAGTAACTTGTTCAAATCTGTGTCAGGTATGAGTTTGATATCATGAGTCGTCAATCAGCCAAAATGACTATGTTGAATCCATTCAATCGCTAAGATAACGACATGATGTGAAATAGCCATATTCCAAAAATTGCATAGAACGAAATATCATATCCGAAACTTACCAATCGACAAATTGGATCGTCCTCTTCGTCTTAATCGTCGCCACCGCAGCATTAACATCCTTAGGCACAACATCACCCCGATACATCAAGCAACAAGCCATGTACTTCCCATGCCTAGGATCACACTTAGCCATCATACTAGCCGGCTCAAAAACAGCACTAGTGATCTCAGGCACAGAGAGCTGCTCATGATAAGCTTTCTCCGCAGAAATCACAGGTGCATATGAAGAGAGCATGAAATGGATTCTTGGATAAGGTACGAGATTTGTTTGGAATTCTGTGACATCGACATTGATGGCTCCATCAAATCTTAGAGAAGTAGTGAGAGAGGATATGACTTGGGAAATTAAACGGTTAAGGTTTGTGTATGTTGGTCTCTCGATGTCTAGGGATTTCCTGCAGATGTCGTAGATGGCTTCGTTGTCGAGGAGAACTGCGACATCTGTGTGTTCAAGTAAGGAATGAGTGGAGAGAACGCTGTTGTAAGGCTCCACAACTGCTGTAGAAACCTGTATTCAAATGAAAATGTGGAAGATAAGCCAAGGATTATGATGTTCAAAAAACAATTATCAGCAAGCATAGGAGGTATAATGATCATAAACTGCAATTATTGGGAAAACTTAAAAGAGTCTCGCATGTTTAATGTATAAATTTCTTGATCCTTCAGTGTCCTAAAACACCTTACATTTTAAAATTTACAGGCTAAACATAAGAAGAATGTCAAAAGTTACAATCTTGTCTGAGATAATGACCACTGGAGTTGAAAATTCTTAAATAAACTACAACTCAAATATCAGACACCAATCATGTGCACACATGTACAAGCCAATAAAAATTCAAAGAGGTAAATCCAAACATAGATCTAAAGACTCGTTGATTCAATAGCATTGTTGTAACTTGTAATAACACAGAATCATAAGTCACAATTTCATTCAAAACATAACCTACCGCTTCTCTCAGTACGTTTGTGATTAACAAAGCATAACTTCTAGTAACATTGATGATCAAGATCTTTCAATTGACATAGGATATCATGCCATGGAATCAAACAAAAACAAGAACATTCAAAATACTACATTTGTAAGTTCCAAGATGGCAAAAACACCTGAAAAGAGGGATAATCTATGCATAGATAGCAGGATTCAAATTGAATTAATTGCATTCTTCTAAGACATCTGAGAATCATAAGTGATGTACATCTGTAAGCTTGTAGCCACCAAAAAGAACTCATATAAGTAAACCATCAGATTATAGCATTCGAGATGCACATAGGATAGAAGTGACGATTCCATTTCAAAACACAAGTAGGATTTTTAGATCTCTAACAGAGCAAAATTCTAGCGGCATTGACAATCTAGGTCTTATACACATAAAACACATTCAAACAAAAACAAAGATTTTATGGAACTATACCTGAGGAGAGGGATAAATGGTAAACCCAAGCTTCGACTTCTTCCCATAATCGACAGACAATCTCTCAAGCAAAAGCGACCCCAGCCCAGATCCAGTTCCACCTCCAACAGCATTAAAAACCATAAATCCCTGCAACCCAGTACAATTATCCGCCAACTTCCTCACTCGATCCAAGCACAGATCCACGATCTCCTTCCCAACTACAAACCATAACAACATCAATCATCAACCAAAATCACACAAAATCACTTCAATTTCAATGGAAAGTCAATTACCAGTGTAATGCCCTCTTGCAAAATTATTAGCAGCATCTTCTTTCCCTGAGATAAGCTGCTCAGGATGAAACAATTGCCGATAAGTTCCGGTTCTGACCTCATCGATGACGGTAGGCTCGAGATCTAGGAAAATAGCTCTTGGTACATGCTTTCCTGAGCTTGTCTCACTGAAGAATGTGTTGAATGCATCATGGGAAGATCCCACTGTCGAATCACTGTACAATTCACCCAAGTTTCAATTAAAATGGGGTTTTTTTTAACTGAATCAAGAAGATGGGGTTTCTTAAATTAGCTTCAAATTAAGGAAAAGTCGTACAACAATTTTCATTATCGTTGTGTCACTGCATAATTTAAGGGAAACCCCCCAGATTCAATTAAAAAATAGGTTTTTTTTTATATACAGAAACAAGCAGATGGGCATTCTTAAATAAACTTCAAAACTTACGGGAAAACTGTTCAGCAAATTCAAACAAACAGCAAAAATATGATATCACTGTTGTATCACCGCAAATTCAAGGAAAACCCCAGATCCAATCAAAAATGTCTTTTTTTTACAGAATTAAGCAGATGGGTATTATTAAATGAGCTTGAACTTATAGAAAATTTGAAAAAATAAATAAAAAAGAAGAAGAAAAAGGAACCTGGGCATGAGGCCATCAGGCTGGATTCCATGCTCCAAGCAGTACAGTTCCCAGCAAGAATTTCCCACTTGGATCCCTGCTTGGCCGATGTGAATGCTAATGATCTCCCTCATTGCTCTTTTTTCGAAGGGTTTTTAAGATAATTTAGGGGAAAATCGAAGAAAGATCGGATCTTGGAGAAAGATTGGATCTTGGAGAATAGAGAGAGAGGGAGAGAGAGAGAATGGGGGGGTCATATAAAAATCTCTACAGGGAGACGGCAACTAGATATTTTCTGGGGGCGGGGCCCACCCTCATCTTGCGGTGGGCCCCCCGTTTTGGGGGATTGCGTCGGTTTTCAAATTCGAGAAGAGTGAAGAGGAGACAGCGTATCGCCGCGNGGTCTGTTTGGTACATTTCAAAAAAAAAAAAAAAAAAAAAAAAAGGTTTGAAAACCATTTCTGGATAGGGTTTCCCCCATCTGACTTATTTGGTTTGTTTCGCATTGAAGCCATATGCTGAAAAACATTGTTTCTCATTTCTTGGTTTTGTTTGAACATCCAAAAAAGATAAGGAATCAAATGAGTTTTCTAATTAAATATTCATCAACAGGACATTAAATATCACCATTTACCTTCCCGTCGTCGTTTCAACAGTGAACCTAGCAATTAAATATTCAACGATGTGATATTTTTCACCCATTTTTTTTAGCCATTTTTGGACTAAAATGGGTTTTCTACAAGATCTGACGTGGCACCCTCATTTCTTTAAATCAACCAGCGAACCAAACGCTGGCAACGGAAATGTCTAGAAATTAAAATCCTATGTGGCTAAGGGGTCAGATTTCAAATCCTCCATTTCTATCTTTTTTTTTTAGCAAACAAACAGCCCCGTAGTGACTACCGAAAGAAAATAGAAAGCTGAAAAAAAAAAAATTTGTTACATACATGATTTGCCACAGCTACGCTCGCAAAAATTCTAATGAAATCACCTCATCCTAAATTTAAAACAAAACACGATTACATGATGCTGCTCAACCGAAGTCCTGGTCCAAAGTGTGAACCTCTTTCGAGGGAGAAAAAGGAAAGAAAATATTCCTTGCGTAGCGTAATCCTCTCTAGAAATTTCCTAGCACTTTTTCGAGCTACCCCATCCCCCCTCGCTACTGAAAATATTATATTGTTTTTTAGCCACGACAATATCAAGCTCCGAAACAGATAACCTACCGAATGCAATAATTGTCGAAGACACTCTCAAGGAATAATAATTGTGGAGGGTGGCATGTCAACAGTCTGGACAAAGACAGGCCAATTTACCAAATTTGTATTTTTATTCGGCCCTCTTTGTCAGTTTGGTATATTAAAAGATCCGACGACAACAAGGCATTTTATTAAGACCCTGCTTACCTATAAGATCTTTTTTCCTTAAAATTCCGGCAGAAAAATTTATTCTACCTTCCTAACCTCTCAAAATCATTAAATTCACACCATTTTCCTTGAAAAATCCGACAGGAGGAGAAGAGGGAGGGGAGGAGGGGGAAGGAGAGGGAGGGGTACGATGAGGAGGAGGTGATGACAGGTTGCTCGGGGAAGACGAGGATCGTGGTGGGGATGAGAGTGACGGAGGAGGAGGAAGCAGAACGGAGAGAGGTGGAGTTGGAGGGGGAAGGGGAGGTGGGGGAGGAGGAGGAGAGGGAGAGGGAGGGGATGCTTTTTTTTTGATAATTTTGGACATATTTAATAATTTTGGAAGATAACGACCGGAATTTTGAAAAAAGTGTCTTACCGGTAAATAGAATGGTAACAAAATACCTTGTTGTCGCCGGGTTTTTTAAATATACCAAACTGACAAAGAGGGACGAATAAAAATACCAATTTTGTACTTTTGCCGACAAAGACAATAATGGAATACATCGGTCCGTACGTATTGCCCCCTTGCAAAATTAAAAGGTAGAGCACGTATAAAGGTACGGTGACAGTTTGTGCGAGAACTGAGAAAAGATGGTCAATCAAAACCCAATCATGCTTGTGCTTCTGATTCTGCCATAAATTTTGTTCATGAACTCGAAGCACACGACGGAATTTTCCAATCTTGAAACATACATTTTGCTCCCACGGTCCATCTCATTGATCTCGTTGGCTCGATCAAGTTCGCACGCCTTCAGACCGGAGGATGACGAAGCAAATCTAACAGCCAAAGCTTGAGGATTGAAAGTAAAAATTACATAAGCATGGAACATTCATTCTCATCAAGAACATATCAAATGGACCCACACAGCTCTGCTTTCGTTCCTGTCGAGCGCCGCGTTTATTTGTACAACTGGCTTTTAAATTAATCCGCTGCAACTGAAGACGAAGAAGAAGCATTCTACAAGATGATCCTGAGGAATCCTACTTCGCCCTGCAAATTCAAACATACAAGTTCCAACAGTTATCGCAAAAGCGAGCACATGAAATAGGAACCTTGCTCATAAATGGGCTTGTATCATAGATGATGAATTATAAGATCTTAAAACTATGGAAAAATGAAACATTGTTAGATTTTTTTTTAAAAATTTAAAGTTATGCTTCTGTTTGTTTATGGGGTTAATGCCTTGTATATCTAAATTCTACTGCATTAGGTTGATTTGTTAAAAGAAACTAAAAAAGGTGTAAGTACGCATGTCATTGCCCGCAGGTGCAGTCTGCTCATGGTAACAGAACAGAAATAAAAAATTTATGTCATATTCCTCCATTATAACCAGAGCTCATCACAACTTGATAAATATTGATATGGTGATATACCGATATTAGTAAATACAACTTTCTTGGCTCAACAGTGAAAAATAGCTCACCTAGTGACATAAGAGTCATCCATAGTATTGACGACGATCTGATCACCGGGTTTAATGAATTGGGGTGCCTGCAAAAGTTGGTAGAGAATGAAATAAAAGGTAAAACTCAACACTCTGTTCAAATTTTCACAGAAATGTATGCCCAAAAGTAGGCTAAAACACATCATCAGGAGGCATAAAGGATTGAAAGTGAAGTTACAATCACAGTACACATTTAGTGAAAAATGAAGCAATTAAGATGTGGCATATGCTACCAGATAAATGTCTGTCAAAAAAATATACATATACAGTCAATCGCAACAAGACGAGAGAATGAGATTTTAGTGACTCCAAAATTATGATACACGACAAAGTGGGTCAAATAATTCTTGAAAGGCCTACTGATTCTAAAAAAATTGTTATGTACTGTAAATTTCTAAGTTCATGGGAATAACTGTATCATAGATACCTATGAGTGTGACACATAAGGTTTCAGAGACTCACTAATGACCAAAAGTATGCAAATACCTGTTTCACAAGTCAAAAAAACACACCAAAGATTGCAATTAGTCTAAAAAGAAGAAGAAAACAACGCCACAAATAGGGTGTGATTAACAAAATTTGGCTGTTTCCAAAAAAAAAGGAAGTAAGGACTTATCTGCAAATGGAGCAAAACCAATGTGGATTTTGTAGGGCAGCATTTCACATACAGTTGGGTTAGTGGAAACTAGTACAATCAGGTCATTGTTGGATTTGTTAAGGGAAATAACGTGTGGGTATGTTGCATATTGAGCAGGGGAGATAAAACTTAAAAAGGACTCATTTTAAAAGTTAAAACCTATGGCTTCATTAATGATGCACTTTTTTTGTCAAATAGAGTTTCATGACTATTAACCCATTCTGTTGATTTGATCTCCTAGGTTGACCACTAACCAAATAACTAATATGAAATATTATGACAGATGTTTGTAAATCAAGACGTTGAGAGTATCTGGTCAGAAAAACAAAAGGAAAAAAGAAACAATAGGACAACTCCACATTTGCAAAACCTTGGCAAGGACTAAGATCAGAGAAAATTTGTGGGATGGTATTAGGCATGTAGAATGGAGAGCAATACCCAGCAGTTAGTACAAAATAAGTTTTAAATCATAGTTGAAAGCTGAGGTTACAGTGTAAACACATTACGATATTTGAGGTTATCGCCCTTGATAAAGTTGATAAAGGTGAATCGCGTAGCCAACTCCAAAGATTTAAAATTTTGTTTGTACAAGTTTTGTTTGTTGTATTAACAACTGTATTGTTACATCTACATAAAACAACTGATCAATGAACTTTCACAAAGTTTATCTTAACGACAACAATTTTCATTATCATTTTCCTTTGTATATAACAAAAACAGACAGAAAATATCTAAAAAATTGTGAAGGAAAAAGGATATTTATAATGATAATTACACAAAGGATATTTTACTTACTGAAACAGTGAGTCCATTTTCCAGTACAACCTTCTTGTACCTGAAGTTTCGAAAAAGATGCAAAAAAAAAAGTTTAATAGGTAGCAAAGTCTGACAGCCAAAGAGATATCATAATAGGTAACATGTTAAATTGTTAATTGATAGGATGCATGTTTTATTTCTTCTTATTTTTCCATGAAATGGTATTATCCATTCAAAGCATCACCATTCGTAATCCTTTACACCTAATAAACCTAGAGCTGACAATTACTCTAAGATTTGATGATACTTGTCATCCCCAATGATTTGTTCTTGCTGCAATTTTTCAGACCATAAACCATAAATACACATAAAGCTCGACTTCAACCTCATGGTAACCCCAAAATAATCAAGAAATTGCCTAACAAACTTAGCATATATTAAAAAAAATACCACTTTCATGTCACAAAAACTAGCAGATGTTACACTGGTGATCTCAGGATCCTGACACACATCTTACATGAAAACTGAATGGATTAGTAAATGAAGGCACTATTTAATGAATTGTGACAGTTACAGGGCATATAAACAAACGAAAACATAGCAGAACTGTCCAAATTTATCATAACCAAATAAATACTTAAATAAAAGAATAATGAAAAGCATGTTGGACTTACTGAGGTGTGGCTGTTAGCCCCTTGGCTGTGGTCTGTGCATCAGCAACAGTGCATGTCACCTTCGGGGGAATTGTTGCAGACATTACTCTTTCATCATACATGTGTAACATCACTGGTACGTCCTCTATAAAGCAAAAATATAAGCTTGGACCCCAAAACAACACGCAAAACTAAGGCCTCATAAATCAACTGATATTATCCAAATTCATGTATATGCACAGCCAGTCTGTTTGATAACCTATAATAAAAAATAAATGATGTTTTTTTACTATTGGCAATGCCAAAATGTTTCCTTTTGATATATCTGTGGATTTCCAAATACAGTTGCAACTTTATTCAGGTGAGTCAGCACAATAGTAGTTTAATCACAAAACATGTGAATATGGCCTCAAGGATTTTCAAAATTAGGTTTCCAAAATATTAGAACTAGTGTTACATGCCTTAGCAGTAGATTTTTCCATACGAAACAGAAAAACTGAAATTAATTAGTGTTACATGCCTTAGCAGTAGATTTTCCATACCAAATAGAAAAACTAAAATCCAATGGACTTAAATATCTCAATCATATAGTCAAATAGCAAGAATTGGATTGCAGCATCATGATTCTCAATTTTATTTCTTCAAAAATGAATGCACAGGCCAACCATGGTCTTCTTTTGGCATCGTGTATCTTGTCCAACGCTACAATTCCACAAAGTTGTACCAAAAACTTTTTTTTTTTTATCTTCAAGTTATTCATCTTCCATGAGAACCCCTAAAATTTACTTCAAATGGTCATAAGCAATCACAGACAGATGCTCATCAATCATCCTTGTGATGTTTTTTCCTTTTTAACTGGCTTAGGAAATCTCCTGTGCAAGATAGTTTAAAAAAAATATCCTCAAGGTGTGCTTCATTGAATACAGTCTTCAGTACTTCAGATGGATCACCGATTCAGAAATATACGAGGCACAGGAAAGGACTGCTAGAAGCAGGAGACCCGAGAACTTCAAGAATTCAATGCAGAATAATTAGTTTAATGGAAAGAGAAATGACTCCTTGAGAAGAGAGAAGATTTGGATATGAATGGGGGAAACAGAACATGCAGAACTTTTAGCCAAAAGAGGAGAATACATTGACAATAACAAAAAATATCCACGGATAAAAGTTCCATGCTTAAGTTAACATGAAAGAGCATAAAATCACAATAACAAAAAATAACAACTGATCAAAAGTTTCATAACTAAGCTAATAGGAATAAGCAAAGTTAAATATCGAATCATAATGAAAGGATAGCATCTTAATTCTAATGTTTGAGGATTCGGCTTCTAGTTTGGCTATAAGCCGACGGATGTCGGTAGGATTTAGCAGTTGATAATTTTTTTAAGATTTACATTTATGTTTAGGTTTTGGTTATAGTGACAAATACGTAGATGAATGTGTTTGTGCCTAGCAAATGCATGTTTTTCAATTCTTAATACATGCATACATCCCTCTGCGTGTGCGTCGGTGTGCGGGTGCACCTACACGTGCATACGGGTGTGCTTGTGTGTGCATGCGGGTACACATGCGCATGCATGCAAGTTTGCTGCGCATGTTATCATTAGTACTCCATAGTTGTCTCAAGTAGTAATGAAGACTATTTCTAAATGAAGATCGAGACATTAACCAATAGTTAGTATCATCGTTATATCCCGAAAGTTCCCCAAGTTACCATATGAACAACAAATATAATGAAGCTTCAGCTTTGACTCTGCTGAGAAATTAAATAATATTGTGTTCACCATTAAACTTATGTGGTCATGCATTTCATATTAAGCAGTGATTGGACTTGTTTAAGAACATTCAACGGCAGACATAAATCTTAATCTTATGGTGATTATGAATGAAAAGGTTTAAATATCTACAGAGATGTCAGTCAAACTAGGTGCTTTGATTACAATACTGCATATGGGCATTTACAGGGAGGGTGTTTCCCATAAGCTTATGTAAATAATACCTTTCAGGTAGACAGCAGCGTTCCCAAATAATTCCCTTGACACTTCAACTTGCTCAAATGTATTAGGCCTGGCATAGTAATGAAAAAAATAAGGTTCAAGCATAAGCATATTTGCATAGAAGAAATTGATCTTTGCAGAAACCAAAACAAATGAAACGATTTCTTTTTTTAAAAATACTCACTCCATTAACACAACATTGTCACCATCTTGATAAAGAAATGAGAAAGACTTTTGTTCAACAAAAACTTCTGCAGCATAGAGTAAGTAACTCATAAGAAAGCTTGTCCAAATAGCGGAATAGCAAAGACAACTGTATGGAGACAACGGTGGCAATTTAACGCAATGATGCTTTTCATAAGTGCACTTAAACATGAGCAGGATAGCAGCAGCCACTTCTTCTTAACACACTGCCTCTGATTCAACAGTGAAAAGACAATATACAACCATGTAGGACCAGCCACAGAAACTGCGAACTTCATCCAAGATTATTGGTTGTTGTTAACTAACACTTAATGAAACATTTCAAGTTGATATAGTTGAAGCCCATAAATCTAGACATCATACATGAGCTCACTGATGATTACAAGCAGCAGCAACAACAACAAAGCCTATATACCAAAATTCCGGGCTCTTCCATTTAGTTCTATTATGGGTTTTCCTCACCTAAACTTAACTATTAACATATCCTGCTTGATTACTTCCACTTAAACTCTTTTAGGTTTACCTCTAGTCCTCTTTGCTTTGTTAACTGTAATCTTATCACTCTCCTAACTGGTGCATTTAGTAGCCTTCATTGTACATAAGCAAAGCATCTCAATTGATACTATTTTATTTTATCCTCAATAGGAGCAATCTCTAACCTCCTAAGAATGCACTCGTTTCTTAACTTATCTCTTTGTTTATATCCACAAGATCATCATAACATTCCAGCTCTACTGAACTCGTGTTTTTGCAAATGGTGCTTTTTAATTGTCCTGCATTCTAATCCATAATAACGTTCACACAATATAGAGATAAAACCCCATCAATTATATCCCACAAACTGGAAATTAACAAACTTAGCATAAATCAACACACATAAGACAAAGTTACACAGCGAGCTATACATTTCCCTACTGCCATTTGTTTCTCAAGTCTCACCCGAAATTGTTATTTAGATACCAGCTATAGGCATAAAGCATGACTAGTCCTGTCTAATTCCTAATCAACTTAAAAGACAAGGATTCATTGAGTATGGAACAAGAGATAACATTAACGAAATCATCAGAGAATTAAGTTAAAAAATTCCACGAAAGTTCAGAGTTCAAGAAGCTTACTCTCAATAGATTCGTCGGTCCGAAATCTTGAATTTGTTTTGTTACCAGTGTCAACATCCCTAAGTTCCGCCTAACAGGGAAAATAAAATTCAAGTAACCATAAACATAACAACAAATGAATAAATGTTAACATCAAAATAAGGAAAACACAAAATAGCACAAAAAATCTATCCACATTTATATAAATAATCATAATAATGATAATGATAATAACCTGAATGGTGGCCCCTCCCCTTCCCTGTTGAGTGTGCTGGGCTTTCAGCACCTATGAAAATTCAAGCAAGCGCCAATGTATATAATCATTTAAAACCATTAGAAATGCTGGAGATAGATGTTTGATACGTACCTGGTATAAACGTCCTTCAATTGACAAAGGCGGGGGGAAAACCCCCGATAAATAGAAGTATCAAATTAGTAATTCATGAAGAAGCAAAGGATAATTGTTAAGTGTGAATGAAGCAGAATACCATTTCGTTCTATAACATTCCCTGGTCTCACCTGCACCATTCCGAGAAAACTTTTTTAAGGCTATACATCTCGATCCGTCAAACTCTTGAACAATTGTAATATTCATGCAGCTAAAAGGAAATAAATAGATAAACTTTTTCTGGGCGAAAAGAAGTAATCATCCGGATAATTTCAATTAATCAATAAAAAATTGGATTTTTTTCTTCAACAATTCCTTTGATCCAGTAAATCCTACAAACCAACCACCATTTAGAAACAGTTTTTATTAGGGTTTCTGCGATTAAACCTCTAAAAACCAAAAATTATGCAAATAATCAATCTATCAAGCAAAAAAATAATAATAATCAAACTTTCAAATACAAACAGAGATCTAATGCGAAAGAATTATATTACATCTGAGCCGTGAACCTTGCACCCGCGAGTTTGGACGGCGATCCAGGGGGAGGCCAGGGTTCCACGTGGCAGAGCCTCATTGGCTGAGATTGAAGGAGGAGGATGAGAAGGAGAAGACGGTGATCGAGCGAGAAGAGCTTGGAAAACCCTTCTTCGCATCGACTGCATATTTTCAACTAGAAGCTGCGACGAGTGTAAAAACCCCCTGGCCTTTTTCTGCCTCCGGGATTTTCTTTGTGGGGGTGCTCTGTGTAAATAATTATTTGCGAATTGATTCCCTTTTTTCTTTTTTCTTTTGTCTTTTGTCTTTTTCCACTTTGCACTTTTTCCCGAAATAAATAATATGGACAAATGTCACTTAAATAGTACCAAGTTTACCACTTAAATATACTGAATTGTGTTTTGCAACACTTAGGGGCTGTTTGTTTTGTTGTTTTTGAGAGGTTTTAAGAGTGGAAAGCTGACATTTTATCAGAAAATATCAGCTTTTCACCCAAAAATGTCAGCTTTTCACCTTTAAAAAAATTACCCAAATGCGTCCTTAAACACCTAAAGGTTTTGATGCTTAAATTTTTATTAACTTCGCTATTTTCTTGCTGAAGGAACAAAGCATTCCCCCATATAAAACCCTAATAGTTAGAAATTCCATCTGGTTTATTTTGTATTGGGAAAATTGTAAGCATGCAGGCCCTAACTTCAAGAAACTCATGTGAGCATCCCCTTCAGCCTTTCTCCCATGTGTAAAAGCCCCCAAAACCCCAAAAAAATGTGATTTAGCCCTTCCAACTCAGGAGTATACATTGTGTATATTGTATTTTTCACAAATCCCTAAATTACCCCTCCTTGGTAGATCTCTCTCTCTCTCTCTCTCTCTCTCTCTCTCTCTCTCTCTCTCTCTCTCTTGGTAGATCTCTCTCTCTCTCTCTCTCTCTCTCTCTCTCTCTCTCTCTCTCTCTCTCTCTCTCTCTCTCTCGAATATCAAATCCAATTGAGAATTTTCCTCTCTCTTTCTAAATACTTGTCAGCGCCATGGCTAACATTGTAGCTTCTCTATCATCTGCTCCCTTCTCTCTCCTAACACTAACCTTCATGATTGCTCCTTCTTCCTCTCCTATATTCTTCCTCTCTCCTAATATTAAGCTAACCTTCCTCCTCTCTCCCTCTTCCTCATCTCTTCCTCCTCTCCTCCTCCAACCCCGTCGTCTCCCTTTCCTGCCTCCCCCTCTGTCATTATCCCTGCTTCCCCCCTCTCCACCTCCCCCTCCGCCATCATCGACCTCGAGCACATCTTCAACAAGTTTGACTCTAATGACAACGACAAGATCTGCACCTCAGAGCTCGCCACCATCTTCTCCTCCCTTGACCACCCCCTCTCCTCCTTTAAACTCTCCCGCATAATGGATGGGATCATCATCTCCTCAAAACCATCTACGACTTTCTCTTCTGTCTCCTACATAATTTCTTTCAGGTATATGATATGTGGTGATTTGAATATTCCTTATAAAGTGTTTGATAAAATGCTAAAGAGAGATTTAGTTTCCTAGTCTGTGATAATAATAGGTCATGTGTATAAAAAAAATATCATGCAGACCTCATTGCTTTTTCCTACTGCTTCTTTGTCCACCTCCTTCTGCAAAAAACACAACTTTATAACATACAATATATCCATAAAAGGAAATGACTTAGAATTAACACGAAATGACTTAAATTTCACAAGAAGTGGCTTAAAATTCACAGTGAATGTCTTAGACTTAATACTAAATGATTTAGATTTAACATGCAAGGACTTAAACTTCACAAAAAATAAGTTAGACTTAATACAAAATGACTTAAACATTACAAAAAATAATTAAAATTCACAAGAAAGGACTTAGATTTAACACTAAATGACTTAGATTTAACACACAAGGACCTAAACTTCACAGAAAATGACTTAGACTTAACACGAAATGACTTAAACATTATAGAAAATGATTAAATTTTACAGAAAATGACTCAGACTTAACACAAAATAACTTAGATTTAATATGCAAGGACTTAAACTTCATAGAAAATGACCTAACCTAAATTGTGGTAACCTTAACAAAAAATGAATTAATATTATTAAGGAATAAGGTAACCTTAACAGGAAGATCATGAAAGCATATATTTTACTTAATTCCAGAAAGAATATATTTACTCAGTTTTCTGGAGCGTAGTTGATAACAATTATATGACATTTTATTTATTTTCTCTTTTCACTATTTTATAGGGTTTCTTTGTCCACTTCTCACAAAATCACAACTTTATAACATTAGCGTACAACATAACTTAACAGGCAACAACATATTCATAACAGTAAATAACTTAGATTTAACACTAAATGAATAAAACGTCATAGCAAATGACTTAAAATTCATAGGGAATGACTTTGACTTAACACGAAATGACTTAGGCTTACCACACAATTGATTAAACTTTACAGAAAAAAACTTGGACTTAACACACACTTATTTAAACTTCATAGAAAATGATTTAGGCTTAACATGAAATGATTTACACTTAATACATCGTGACTTAAACTTCACAGGAAATGACTTAAACTTCACAGGTAAGGACTTAGACTTAACACGAAATGTGCGCATTTTGAAACCAGAACTATCTCGTGTGTGGTCTTATTACTCAAGGCATTCTTCAATTAACTCAAAGGAAGCCAAAATTCTCCTTTAGAACATAAAATTAAAGCAACGATATTCATGATCACTATTTAAAATCAGTTATGGAACTAATATACCAAACATAAATTACTAAAAAGAGTAACACATGTAAAATCTTAATCTTGTAAGCAATACATTAAACGTCCGATGGGACAATTTTGCTCTATTTTCTTAATCGTGTGTGGTCGAGTAGCTTGAATCCCCAACAAGAATATATTTGTGATGGATAGGACAATTTTGCTCAATTTTCTTCCTCTCAAAGTCCAGCTTTGGCAACAACTAAATCGTACTATGTTAAAAGGGATTGATCAATCCTCAGTTTTGGGGGCCTCATATTAATTTTCTAAACTTGAAATTTGTCAATTAACACTTTCAACTCTACCACAAATTTAGCTCTTCGGTTAGTCTGCAATATATTTGTGATAGATGGGACAATTTTGCTTTTTTTTCTTCCTTCATACTCTTCGTTCTTCTCCAATAGCAAACAAAAAATATTTTCCAATTAGTTTCCTCTTTTAGCGAACCAAAATTCAAATGGGATGTAAAAACTGAAAACAAAAGTTTAACAAGTCTGTGTTCTTTTTAAACAAACTGATATTTATGTCAAAACGATTCTGTGTTCTTTCAATTCGATCAGAAATTTAGCTCTTCAGTTAGTTCGGACTATATTTGTGATGGATAGCACAATTTTGCTCTATTTTCTTCCTCTCAAAGTCCAGCTTCGGCAACAACTAAATCTATGTTAAAATGAATTGATCAATCCTCAGTTTGGGGGCCTAATATTAATTTTCTAAACTTGAAATTTGTCAATTAACACTATCAATTCTACCACAAATTTTGCTCTTCGGTTAGTTTTGGAATATATTTGTGATAGACAGGACGATTTTGCTTTATTTTCTTCTATCATACTCTTCGTTCTTTCTTCTTCAGCATACAAAAATATTTTCCAATTGTTTTCCTCTTCTCGCAAACCAAAATTTAATAGGATGCTAAATTAAACTAAAAACATAAGTTTAATAAGTCTGTTTTCTTTTTAAACAAACTGATATTTATGTCAAAATAGGTAGATAAATTAGAAAGTGAAATTCGAATCAGAAGGTTTATTGTGTAATATTTTAATTTTTATTTTCAATCTTTAAAATGAACTCCACTATCAGATTTTTTGGCTATATTTTTCTTGGTCCAATTTGAAAAATTATTTTGATTGTCCAGAAGATTATTTCTTTTTTCTTTTTTTGGGCTAAATTACTATATTGACACTAAAAGAAGTACCCCATGGGCCATGACCAATAAGTTATTAAAGTTATCTCTAACGATAACAATGTATCTAAATTTGCACGATGAAACAAATAGGTCCAAAAATGAATTTTCCGGCCATTTTTCCGGTGACCACTCAGATAATCTAGCGCATGTGGTTAGGTAACATGTTTATGATGACGTGACAACTATTATTAGCCCCATTCAACCCATTAGAAGGAGTGATTTTTAAATTAGGTTAAAAAAAGATGGATTATTTTTTAAAATTTGGAGCTCCTTTCTTCAAATTGATGGTTCTTCATTGCTTGAGCTCAAGGAATCCATGTTCTCAAGAAACAGAGAACCCTAATTTGATAGAAGAAAGAGAAGAAGCTCCCAAATTAAAAAAAAAAACCTTTTTTCTTTTTACACTAATTAAAAAAAATACTCCTATAACGGTTTGAATTAGGTTAAATACAGCCGTCATGTTATTATAAATATGCCGCATAAGCATCATGTGACATATTGTATGAGTGGTCGCTGGAAGAGTTGGCCGGAAAATTTATTTTTGAACGTCTTGTTATTGTCGGTGATGATTTTAATACAAATCTGGTCATTAGGTACTACTTTTTAGTATCAATCCGGCAATTTAGCCCTTCTTAAACCATTTTTTGTTTACAGCAACCCAAAAGTTTTTACCGACGCATCAACCCCCACACTGCCCTCTCATCGAGCCCCTATGCCATTCGGCCGATCACTCATCCTCTCCACCCGAACGAGCTCCAGTGGTCATCCAATCCCTCATCCAGGCTCCCCGTCCAACTCCTCCCCCTCCGCTGCCGCTGCGTCTCAAACACAGTGGCGCTCCCGTCAATCTCCCCTACCTCTCAGAATCCTCCTCCCCCCCTCTCCGGCTTCTTCTTCAACCAACACGCCCCCTCAACGGCACCTCCAGTTCCATTCCCCCCCATCCCGCCCTGAGGACCCTTCGTCGAACCCGGCTTCTCGTCGACAAAACCCGCCTCTCCTTCCTGCGGTCGCCCGAGGCCTTCGCCATCCCTCGGGACTCCGCAACCGGCTCCTCCTCCTCGACAATCTGGACCCCGGCTCCCCCCGTACCTCAAGCTACGTCTGCAAACCCGCCACGAGCCAGGTACGCCCGGGTCCCCCCCCCCTTCGGAGCCCGCGCTAGCTCCGTGCTGCTCCTTCGACCCCGCCGCGCGTCCAACGCGTTGACGGGCGTGCTCTCCGTCCCCTCCTCTGCCCTCGACGCAGAGGACGTGGAACGCAGGAGCCTGGGCCGGGTGATGCGTGGAGCCCTCTTCTCCTCGAGGGACTCGGCGGTGGAGATAGGTCCGCGAGCTTCGCAGCACGTCCCATCGTCGTGGGCGGCCACCGGGTTCGCGCTGCTGGACGGGAGGTTCCATTGTCTCGCGCCCGGTGGCCCGCGCCACGCTTGGCGATTCGATCCGGAAGGGAGGGTCCGCCCGGGAGATGGGGTGGCCGGATGAGCGCCGAACGGGTTCGTGTCCTCGGGCAGTCCGGGGGCACGGTTGGGCACTGCCGCGCTGGCGACGGCGACCGAGTTGGTCCGTTTGGGTCGTAGAGGACGGCGGGTATGTCTT
>NC_033800.1:147645276-147648118 GCF_001876935.1 Asparagus officinalis | reverse complement strand
GTCGGTTAAGGGACGTCGTGGATAAGATGTGCGGGGGGTCTCTCAGGCCTCATAGGATGGTTCTTCATCCGGATTTGGACGTGATTTTCCTCACGATGAGGGGCAAGGTCTTCGCTTATCTGTTGGTGAGCGGGGAGGTGGAGGAGGTCTGTGATCATGAGGGGGGAGCGTTGTTTGGTTACTCTCCTTGTTTTGATGAGAATTTGGACCTGTGAGATCGTTATGAGAGGGAAGAACGCACTAGGGGTGGCAAACGGGTCGGGGCGGGGCGGGGTTTCGCTTATCTTGGTGAGCGGGGAGGTGGAGGAGGTCTGTGATCATGAGGGGGGAGCGTTGTTTGGTTACTCTCCTTGTTTTGATGAGAAAATGGACCTGTGAGATCGTTATGAGAGGGAAGAACGCACTAGGGGTGGCAAACGGGTCCGACCCGACCCATATAACCCAAATGACCCGTTTAAGAACTTATGGTGTTTTTTCACCTCCAAAATACAAATCGTAACATAACATCAACGCCTCTGAGTTTGGTTGTTTTGTTGAGCCCATCAGTGTTGCTATCTATTCTGTTTAGGACTAATTCCATTGATATCTGATGGCATGGCCAATATCTTACCATCTTAAATATATATCATGAATATAATAAAATGTTATGATTTAAAATCGATCATGCATGTAAGAAAAATTGATAAACACATAAACTTAACCACACAATAGTTGACAGGAAAAGGATGAAAAAGCAACGCTTTGTACACTTAATCGTTTTTCAACACAAAAAAATGCTTCATCATTTACATTATGTATCACCAGCACGCATATGTAAACTTAACCAATGCTCTTCTCCCTACTAAAATGCAATTTCCTCCACAGCCTTCAATTTGGCACACCATACAAGAACCCATCACAATATTCACTATAATTCAAAACTCTCTACAAGCTAAAAAAGAAAGAACACAGACTATATGATGAATCTAAACTTTTCTCATTATTGCAGAGAAACCTTGTTTCATAAAGGAGCTGCACAAGTAGTTCTAACTGATTACACCGGCTCTTCCCCGCGACTGATTACACCGGCTACAATGCACGACCCTCCTCGCTCTTCCCTGCGACATCTGCAGGGATGTAATACATCAAAATGAAGCAGACAAAGAAAATAAATGCATTACTATTACAAATCAAGTGTTAGTTTATCTGCAATTTTTTTGAGCTGACATGCAAATTGGATGAAACAAGTGCTGTACTTTTCTTCATACACAATAAAAATCCAATTACTATTCCTAAGTAGCTATTTCTTAACCAAAACTGAAAATATTTTCATTTCGATCCTAACATTTGCTGCAGCAGCTCTATTTAACTCTTATGTACATGATATACATAAACTAGTGTTCGCTAAAAGAGCATATTACTCAAACCAATCAAAATTTAGACAAAAATTAACTTTTTGAAAAAGAATAGACAACAACATGATAGATTAAGAATACATTGTTTTTCTACCTCCATCTCTTCAAACTTCAGACTCCCCTTCCCCTCTTGAAAACAGAGAGCTAAGAAAAAGAGAAGACAAAAGCTGCTAATTTTCTTAACCGTTTCATTCTTTAAGTATCTTTTCATGTCAGAGACTTCTATTCAGAATGAATTCAAACATTATACACCATAATAAGATAACTTCACATTCTCACCGTTTTGGTATATCTTCAGGTATCTGGTTCCCTGGCTGTGAGAAGAAATGTTTGGCATTTTGAGCCACCTCTGCTTCCAGTATTGCTTCCAGCACGATATCTGATCCTTTAGGCTTACCTGGGCATTACATCAAAATCCAAGATTGCTTTAAGATGAGCATATGCAAGTAGTAAAAGTAGGGAGTGAAATAGAAAACAATAAATATATAAGACTAATATTAATTTCTGACACTTTTCTAGGACACTCTGTCGATGTCGTAATTTATGATTATTAAATACTTACGTCATACTAATTGTGTATTATTAACTATTAAGATATATATTTATCATCCATATATGTTAAGACCAAATTAATAGAAACAAATTGAAACAGAGATTCACACATAGCAAAGTAAATATGCTTCAGTATAATAGAGGAGATAGATTTGGTTGTTATATAGAAAGATGTATTTAGACCAATTCCCTGATCGATCGGACCTAGGTAAACATAATATCAAGTTTTGAAATATCAGCAAATACCAATAAATCAGCTGTACTTATCAGGAAATTAAGCACGTTGAACAGAACTGCCCAAAACAATTGATACTGTCAATATTAGCTAAAAAAGGACTAACAAATATTGCATTGGCTAATAACACCTAACATGAGTACGATTACATTTTACCATAGTTAATTTTATAATATCATATTAGGAAAACTGAAAAGAAATCAATCACAAGAAAACTTAAAATTAAACAAACTTATTTCATATGCTGATACTTCAACGCAAAAGTGATGAAACTGTCAAACTACTGCCACCAATACAAATAAGTGAGATTTTTAAAGGAGGGTTGATACGAAAAACTCCCTTCTCCATTGGCAAGTTTAACAGTAGCAGCACAACAGGCTTATTTGATGCAGGACCAACTGATTGATGAACATCTACAAATCTCTTAAGAAATGTGGTAGGCTTAGATCAAAGTTACTGATAGATTTGGCAATGAAAACCTTCTAAACTCGAATACATGTAACTAGAAAGTGATGATGCATCCTTTTGTAGACTACATGAGATCAAAGTTACTGATAGAACATAAATCAAAATTTCCTTCTTGGCGTACATCACACAATCTCAAGAGAGGTTTTTTTAGGCTGTTCTAAAACAAGAATGCCATACTATCATTAAGAAAGAG
>NC_033800.1:147611031-147644480 GCF_001876935.1 Asparagus officinalis | reverse complement strand
TTCAAAAGATTGTAAGGAGTGAGTTTTAGAGAGAATATGAGAGTTGATTATGTATGTTAGGTTGAGAGACTAAGAGACGAGAGTTGAGTGGTTCCTATTATAGTTCTATCTAATACATAGTGAATTTCTCTTATTATTGCCCCATGGATCTAGGTTGAAGTTGGTTGACCGAACCACGTAAATCTTGGTGTTCTTTCTTCTTGATTGTGGTTGTTTTATATATTGTTGATTGTGGGTTAGCTTCCAAATTGCATAAATCGTAGTAGGCGGGGAGACAAATTCCCTAACACTGTGCATATGAATAGACAAATGCGAACATAATCACACAACAATATTGTTCAGGAACCAAAGGTTCATTTTGACCCGAGGATCCGAGCTAAGAAAAAGAGAAGACAAAAGCTGCTAATTTTCTTAACCGTTTCATTCTTTAAGTATCTTTTCATGTCAGAGACTTCTATTCAGAATGAATTCAAACATTATACACCATAATAAGATAACTTCACATTCTCACCGTTTTGGTATATCTTCAGGTATCTGGTTCCCTGGCTGTGAGAAGAAATGTTTGGCATTTTGAGCCACCTCTGCTTCCAGTATTGCTTCCAGCACGATATCTGATCCTTTAGGCTTACCTGGGCATTACATCAAAATCCAAGATTGCTTTAAGATGAGCATATGCAAGTAGTAAAAGTAGGGAGTGAAATAGAAAACAATAAATATATAAGACTAATATTAATTTCTGACACTTTTCTAGGACACTCTGTCGATGTCGTAATTTATGATTATTAAATACTTACGTCATACTAATTGTGTATTATTAACTATTAAGATATATATTTATCATCCATATATGTTAAGACCAAATTAATAGAAACAAATTGAAACAGAGATTCACACATAGCAAAGTAAATATGCTTCAGTATAATAGAGGAGATAGATTTGGTTGTTATATAGAAAGATGTATTTAGACCAATTCCCTGATCGATCGGACCTAGGTAAACATAATATCAAGTTTTGAAATATCAGCAAATACCAATAAATCAGCTGTACTTATCAGGAAATTAAGCACGTTGAACAGAACTGCCCAAAACAATTGATACTGTCAATATTAGCTAAAAAAGGACTAACAAATATTGCATTGGCTAATAACACCTAACATGAGTACGATTACATTTTACCATAGTTAATTTTATAATATCATATTAGGAAAACTGAAAAGAAATCAATCACAAGAAAACTTAAAATTAAACAAACTTATTTCATATGCTGATACTTCAACGCAAAAGTGATGAAACTGTCAAACTACTGCCACCAATACAAATAAGTGAGATTTTTAAAGGAGGGTTGATACGAAAAACTCCCTTCTCCATTGGCAAGTTTAACAGTAGCAGCACAACAGGCTTATTTGATGCAGGACCAACTGATTGATGAACATCTACAAATCTCTTAAGAAATGTGGTAGGCTTAGATCAAAGTTACTGATAGATTTGGCAATGAAAACCTTCTAAACTCGAATACATGTAACTAGAAAGTGATGATGCATCCTTTTGTAGACTACATGAGATCAAAGTTACTGATAGAACATAAATCAAAATTTTCTTCTTGGCGTACATCACACAATCTCAAGAGAGGTTTTTTTAGGCTGTTCTAAAACAAGAATGCCATACTATCATTAAGAAAGAGAGGTAAAAAAAATTTTAAAACAACAATATTCCATTGCTAACCTAGCAAGGGAATTCAAGCACTAATTACCATTATTATTTATGCTAATATTAAATGGGATAAGATAGAACAAGCCCACTGAGTAGAGAAATCAAAGGAAAGAAGTTCGGCAAATGTAAAATGCTCATGGTATGATAATTGCTAGGGAACAGATAAGTCAGAAATCTCAATCGTTCATGCACATTCTTAAGTTAATTCCAATCTCTAGAGTGCAAGAAGCAAGTGAAAATCTCCAAAAATCAAACCATAAACCAATAGTCAAAATTGAACAAGAATGCAACAGAAGCTCTGATACTCCATGCTCGTGAACTGTTTTAGGTACATAGTTTAACCTAGAATTCCTCAAAATTCCTCAAAAATCAACAAAATTACAACCACAAAATCAAGCTAAGATCTTAGTCTCCTAATTTTAACCTAGAATTTAGAAATCGGGGCTGAAAATTACCTATCTAGGGTTTCTGATCTGATCCTTGAGCACTTGAGAGAAAGTCGAAGGTGGCGCTTGCGCTCGAGGGGAGAGGAGATCACAGGCCCCGAGGAGAGAGGAGATCCAGGATGAAGCTCGAGATTCAGGCAAGAGGAGATCAAAGGTGGGGCTCGAGCTTGAGGAGAGAGATCGGAGATGAGCTCGAGATCGGAGATGAGCTCGAGGGTAGAGATCGGAGGTGATGAGTTTTTTCCGGAGACGAAGGGACCAAGGGCTTCTTCGTTTATGAGAGACGAAGCGGGTCGGTGTTATACGGGTTGTTATATGGGTTATACGGGTTGATAAATGGGTCAGGCGGGTCAACTTAATTTACCCATTTAATAAACGGGTCAGTTCGGGTTGACCCGTTTATGACCCGACCCATATAACTTGACCCATACCCAATATAAACGGGTCGGGTCGGGTCGGGTTGATGGGTCGGGTCATAAATTGCCACCCCTAGAACGCACGTTCAACCTGTAAGAATTTGAAACTTCTAGCACGGTTGGCCGCGGTTTATTATTCACGCATCTTTGTTTATCCTGTGTAGGGTTGATCGTGCCGTCGTGCTTTTCCCCATAGTCCTCTGGTTGAACTGGCTGGGTATGTCGATTTGGGTCCTTCCTAGTGGTGCATATGAGTGAGCATAGTGCAGATCTGCATCCTTGTTCTTTAGCATAGAATTGCATCGGTGACGTTCGAAGAATTCATCATGTATAGTTAGCTGGAGTTTTATTTCTAGTCATTAAAATCAATTCCCAGTAGCTTGCAAATTTAGATACATTGGTTTGAAAGATTTTTTATTTATATGATAACTTGGAAAAGAGAAAAAACTGTTATAAGATTTCCCCAGACTGTTAATGTGTGTTTCTGCCTGGATTAAAGCAAGATATCATATTGGGGTTTTAAGTTCAGCCTTTGCAAGGTTACATACAACCACTGATCGCACGTTTAGATTGCTATTTGCATTGGGGACTATTTGGTGATCAATTGCTCATCAAACAACACTAGATTAGGTTTTGGCGATAATTCGCCCGTCTACACCTGCTAAACTGTAAAAAAAAAAGATGGAAAATGCAAAGTCCTGCTGCAACCTCTGATGCCTTACTCTTGGATGGAAACCTCAATATAATAGTAGGAGTTGTAAGCTAATCCCCTTTAGGTCCCTATATCTAATGAAGGTCGTTGATTCAAATTTCTTGATATGATTCTGAGAATTAAGATGAAGGGGGCAATTTGGATTAGAGCAGTACCATGAAAACCATATGGTCCAACTTACCTACGGTTCCGGCCAATCCTACAGTCTCCTTATGATCCAGCCCTGTTCGTGCCAGAGCTTTGTATGAACAAAACCTCCTAGTCGACAGCATGGTGTCTACGAACCTCAAAATTGTTTGCAAAGGGGACTAGCTGCTGGCGTAAAGATACAACTAGCAGAATGCAGATCAAATCTTAAAGCCTTGCTCCCCTCTATACAATTTGAGGTCTTTGCATACAGATTGGTGAGGGCTGAGGTGGATTGGATTTGTGATCGCGAGAGAGGAATGTTGCTTGGCTGTTCTCCTTGATTGATTTGGAATTGTGAGATCGCGTTGTTCAGGCAATACGCGATTTCAATCTCTGTTCTCATGAGCACAGTTGTTTAGGCACACTTGAAATGTACCAGTTGCGTCGAAATAAACCGAGTGCATCATGTGTAGTTAGTTGAGGTTCGAAGCCCTACCTTTAACTTTTCTTTTGAACCAGTTTGCAAATATATCTATAGTTGGTATCTCCAAGTGAAGAAACTGTCAGAGAAGCTCTTCACATAAGAGCTTCGATTGAAATATTTCTCCTTTGTCTAGGTTTTCTCTAAACTAATGCATGTTTCTTGTCTGGATCAACATACTGCGTCGGAGTTTCGAATTCGTCTTCTGCAAGAACAACGCTTCTGTTTGCACAATTAGATTGTTATTTACACTGGGAACTGATTTTTGATAAATTGCTCGACAAATAGCGCTATGTTAGGAGTTAGTGATGCCTGGCCTGACCTATGTTTGCACAATTAGATCGTTATTTACACTGACAGCCAAGGGAAAGTCATTTGCTACGGTTGATTGGTTTACTACAACTGTGGTCATGGTGCGAGTAACTTTTTCATGTGATTGCAGCTGTATGCAGTTGTGCAGCTCATTGCTTGATTTAGTTTTGAATTTTTAATAGATTATACTTGTAGTTGGAGACGTCTGTTCTTTGGTATTAGCTTTCAAGCCTGTAGATGAATTGCACAGAACACAATAAAGAGAAATCTAACATGCAACTATAAAATGTTACCTTTGTACGTGTGTTGGTCTGGTTAGGGGCTGTTTGATTCATTTCCTAAAAATCTAAGTTTGTGAGATTACTCATGGAAAATAGGACGTGGGACTCATTTCCATATTTTCAAGTTTATTTCATGACTTTTTGGAATAAAATGAGTTTCCTTTAATTTGGGACCCATGATACCTATTATCTTACTAGTGGGTGGGTTCCACACGCACAACATCTCTTTTTTCTCTCTCAACCAAACACAAGAAAGAGAAATCTAACACTTCCATATGGGTGTGTCGGGTGTTTTACTTTACTTTTCTCAGCCAACGAAACAGCTTCTAAGAGCATGGGCAGCAAACTCCCAAGCCCGCTCTCAGCTCCGATGTGGTCAAGCTCTCCGATTTAACCCCCTCCAACAGCCTCTGAAGCGCTCCCAAGGAGCTCCCAAGCGCTGACGTGGCGGTGGAGAGCTTCGGAGCTCCCAAGCGCTCCACAAATTTGTGGAGCGCTTGGGAGCTCCCAACTGGGGGAGGATTTACAAAAACCCCCCTCAACGGACAGAAATCGGAGATGAGGGCGTTCGCTGGCCTTCGCGGAGATGAGGTATGGCGTTCGGGGTGGGATCGGAGACTGTGCGGTGGCGTTCGAAGAATTGGGTATGTCGAAGATTGCGGTGGCGGTCGAAGAATTGGGTCTGTCGAAGATTGGGGTGACTGTGCGGTGGCGTTCGGAGACTGTGCGATGGCCAGCTGGGGTTGGGTCGGAGACGATGGTGGCGAAGGGAGAGGATTTGGGGTTTGGTCTGTCGAAGATTTGGGGATGAGGGCGGTTTGGTTTGTCGAAGAATTGGGGTTGGGTTTGTCGAAGAGAGAAGAAGGATTTTTTGATTTTTTTTTAATGGAGTGCGTTGTTTGATTTTAACCGTCTGTCAAAGATTTGAGTTGTGAAATTTTTTCTTGTTGATAATCGAACGTTGTGAAAATCATGCTGTTGGAAATATTGACGTTGTGGAATCATGTCGTTGGAAATATTGACGTTGTGAAAATCATGCTGTTGAAAAATTTACTGTTGTAAAAAATCATCTATAAATTCACAACTCACTACTCAAATCATTTCACACAACTCTCTCATAAAAAGACTGCGGGTTACCTCGAAGACCGTGTGCGCTCCCTCGAAGACCGTGGGTTGCCTCGAAGACCGTGTGCGCTCCTTCGAAGGCCGTATCCAACGGTTAGAAATAAAATACAAGAGGTTTAAATATAATTAAAAGTAATGGGTAAAATATTAAAATAGAAGAGGTTTTTTTGATATTGTTGGAGCTCCTAACTAGGAGCTTGTTGGAGCTCCATAAAAGAAGGAGTGCCTCCCAAGACTTAATTTGTTAATTTTTTTATTCTAAAATGCTTAAGAGCTCTTGAGAGCATGCTGAATAGGACTCCCAACTAGAAGCTTGCTGCACTTGCTCTAAGAGGATGAAATACTTGTGTGGCTAAGATAGATCAGAGGGCAATTAGATACCCTCAGCAACAACAAAACAAACCAGAAACGTCTACTTCCAAATTATTTAATACAAAATAAATCAGCACACAAATATCTTCCATGTTCATGGTGCCAACTCATGTTTGAGTCCTTACCAATCACATGGTCGGTATAATAAAATAATCATCCCACCAATCAAAATCCAACAACAAACAAAAAAGTTCGGCAGTGGAAAAGCGACATAAGGTGACAGCTAGAGCCTGAGGCCCATCACCATCGGCCCAGCTGTGAACCACTAAGGCCCATAAACACCCTGTCAACAGCACGCCGCCCACAAAACTCATTCCGCGGTCAGCTCGGTCAGTCTGCACGAGCAACTCTCCTGTGAGAAATTTTACTGAAGCTCCCAAAAACTTTTAAACGTTTCGCTTGGGGACCTCATCAGTTTATATAAATCAGATATCTTTTCTGAAAGAGTGGTGTTAGGGGCACACCCCAAACCACACCTCCCCTCTCATTCGCTACAGTACTCCGGACCCCACATGAGTTTTTAAATTTTAAAAACTCATGTGGGGCCCGGAGTACTGTAGCGAATGAGGGGAGGAGGTATGGTTGGATGTGTGACTTGGGTGTGCCCCTAACATTTCTATTTCTGAAATTTTCACATTTGGGTGTCTTCTGGTAAGGGGCAGTTAAAGCACAACGTTGCCACAACTATAATCAAATCCGATATAGGTGTTCACTTGAATGTTATCGCAACACAAAAAGTTTCTTTTAGAAACAAAATATCCCAACAACGAGAGATTTGTTGATCCGTCCAAATTGAAAAGTGTTCAAACAGCAGAAAATTGATGCTACATTTTGTGCAAACACATTTGTTACTCCCAACTATATTTAACAAACACACCCTAATCTTCACAATCGGTGAGACTTAGCCTTAAGGCACTACACGCACAATATTTTCTACAATTAATTTTTTTTACTTCGTCGAAGCAAGTTTTTTTCAAGATAAAAGGCAATTGACAAGGACGGTCTAACCTTCACGTTAGCACTGTTTATTATAATGTTCACTAGCTCATAGGAGCTCTTAAGATTTGAACCTACGATAAAACCGGAAGAACATGGTTCAAGTAGCCAACACCAAAATCTACTATTGGGACGAAAACGGCTGCTTGTCTCGTTGCGACAAAGTTTAGGAGCCCGAGAGAAAACCCTCTAAAGTTTTAGGGTGTTTGGGCAAAAACACCCTGCCAGCAGCCCCTGCCAGCAGCACGCCACCCACAAATTCATGCCACGGGCAGCTCACCAGCCTGCCCCAAGAAACCCACCTAATCATCAGTATCTCTATATAAACCTACAACAGCCCCTCTCATTAAAGAAGAAGAAAGCAAATAAATCCTTTTATTTATTATAAAAAAAAAATGGCCGCATCAATGAAGCTCAGGTGCATTGCTGCTGCATCGGTGGCAATCGTCTTGGCCTTGCTTCTCTGGCCGCCATCGCTTTTGGGTTCCTCCTGCGTTGATTTTTTTTTTGGTTTTGTTGTTGTGGTTGTGAATTTTGTTTTGATTATTATTATTTTTTTAGTAGTAGTTTTGTTGATGAGAGGGGGGATGTGATGTGTGGAATATTGTCATTATTCATCTTTGTATTATGATTCTTTCTTTGTAATATATTTATGATCTGTTGTTGGGTATTGTTTGTTTAATTTTTTGGTGCTCGACATTTTTTGGTATTTGTTCATATTAATGTTTTTTTTTTTCGGTGCGAGGAATCTTGGCTTGAGGTCGAACCTTGGGCTCACCCTTGGCTTTTTGAGCCAAAGCTCCAAGCCGCAATCAGTAGACCATTTGCGGAGTTTTTTCAAAGATTGGTGTTACAGTTACCCAAAATATGGGATCATTAGACATGACAAGTGAGATGTCTCCCTCCTATTGTATAATGAACTAGTGTTTTTTTTATTGGTCCCATATTTTAGGTCTTTAACGTATTTCTCTTCTTCAAATCATATAATTATTCACGAGTTACTTCAAACGTCTTCTTATAGTTGAAACAATTTCCGTTTCAACTTCAAAGTATTTGATTTGGAGAACAGAAAGAGAATCTAAATGATAAGAGTGTCTAGAGAAATTTTCAATGCACAACTTTAAGAAATGGTGAATCTTTTTTTATTAACATATTTCCCGCAAGAAATTAGTATACGTCTCTCTTTTAATTTTTTTATTAATAAAGGATCTCGTTTCCGGTCTAATTTTGCCCAAAAAGCTCGGAAGCGTGACCCGTACGACAAATTTTTGAAAGCACCCGTTTTTAACATTTAAATAATAAAAACGATCCATTAGAGAAAATTTAGCAAAACCGATCTTTTTCTTTAGAAAAGAATCGATTTTGTTGCTATTGTAATTTAAGCAAAGTAGTCATGTACGCTTCATTTCTATTATCGTAAGGAAAATAGAAATAAAGCTTACGATAATAGAAATGAAGCGTACGAGATTACTAGTCTCACTTTATTTCTTTAGAAAAGGGTCGGTTTTGCTTATTTTTTTTCTTTCAAATAGTAGTTTTTGATATTTAATTATTAAAATTATGTGCTTTTAAACATTTGTCCGAGAACTAAATATAAATTTAAGAATCTCTTTTACATCTTTACCCTTGTCTTCTGTCACGTTCTTACACCCAAGTTTTCCCCTCCTCCTATTCCTCGAAACAAATATGCCCAAAGTAGTAAACTGCTTTTACGATGCAAGTCGCTATTACGACGTAAGTAGTAAATTGCCTTTTCTCATGTAAATAGTAATTATTTTGACGGAATGTAAATAGTAAATTTGAGTATCAGTAATTGTTTTTGGATGAATCGTGATCTTCAATCCTCGCACGTATAATATCGCACCGGTGTAATCTTAATTAAAAAATCCATTACATTTAAATAATTCGAGGTATGTACATCTTATTTTATATAGGGTAAATGATACTTGAATACCCTATTATTTTATTAACTTTACACTTAAATACTCTGAGTTAAAAGTAACACAAAAGGAAAATGACTTAAGAACCCAAAATATGGGACCAAGGGAGGCGAGATGTGAGGTGTCCCCTGTTGGCTATATTATGCAATAGGGAAGGGGACACCTCACATGTCACCTCTCTTGGTCCCATATTTTGGGTCCCCGTAGCAACACTCAACACAAAAATATCATAAGTTGTTCACTGTTAGAATCATGTTAACACCGTTAAACACTATCTGTTTTGACAAAAATGCCCTCCATTGAAATGGTGATAAAAATTAAAGGGTAGGTAAAATTGTAATTAAAGCAACAAATGGATCAAGTGCTAAGCACATGAGAATATTCTAACGTCCAACTACTGAAGGTAGCAATGTGTCACTTTCGAACAACTCGGGATATTTTTGTGCTACTTTTGAACAACTTATGGTATTCTTATACTACTTTCTTACAAAGTAAGACATTTAAGTGTAAAGTTAGTGAAACGATAGGGTATTTAAGTGCCATTTAGCCTTTATATTTCTCAGCTTCTTGTATAGTTTATGACTACTAAAGAAGACTCTGAGGATATACAAGAAATATCCAAACTAATAAATTAGGTAAAAGCGAAGTAGAAGAGGTTATTTATGGAGTTAAGGAGTGTTGGAAACAATTAAAAACAGGTTGAGGATTGATCAAGGACCTTAGTTTTGATTCTTAACAAAATAACAACAACATTCACAATTATTTGAGAATAGGTCAAAATGACTAAAAATGGCCAAAATTCGAGGAAATAGCTCATTAAATCATGAACTTTGGCCCTCACTAAATTATTTAGCAATTAGACGAAATTACTAAAAATACATGAAAATCATGGATTGTAGTTCATGAAATCGTGAATTTTGCTCTCCATGAAACTACTTGTCAATGGGTCGAAACGACTAAAAGTAACCAAAAGTCATGGATTATAAATCATGACACCTTTAATTTTAGCATCCATGAAAATATTTGACAATGGGTCTAAACGATTAAAAATAACCAAAATTCATTTGTCATATAGTGCATGAAATATTGAATTTTGGACTTCGCGAAATTATTTATCAACATGATAAAATAACTAAAAATCAAAAATTCATTTGTTATATACCTCATGAAATATTGAATTTTGGACTTCATAAAATTATTTATCAATGGTTATAGCTCATTTGTGAATTTTTTTCTTCACAGATTTATTTCAAAATGAATCGAAAAGAGTAAAATTGGTAAAAAATTGTTTGCTATAGCTTATAAAATTATGATTTTTCGCATCCTCAAAATCATTTGCAAATGGGTCTAAACAACAAAAAATGACCAAAAAACATAGGTCAAGGCACATGAAATCATGAATTTTTATCTCCGTGAAATTATTTGTCAATGGGTCGAAACAAATAAAATGGTCAAAAAATGTGGGTTCTAGCTCATAAAATTGTGAATTTTGACCTCTGCAAAACTATTTGCTAAAGGATTAAAACGAATAACAATGACCAAAAATCATGGGTTATAGCTCATGAAATTATGAATTTTAGCCACCAAAAATTATTCGACAACTGGTTGAAGCGAATAGAAATGGTCAAAAGTTAAGTTATAAGCTCATGAAATTGTGCAATTTGGGCTCCGCAAAATTATTTGAAAAGGGTCCGAAATAACTAAAAATAACTAAAAATTATGAGATATAGCTCATAAAATTGTGAACTTTGGCCTTCGTAGAGTATTTGCTGATGGGTCGAAATGACTAAATATGACTGAAAGTCATGGGTTATAGATAATAAAATGTTTAACTTTAGCCTCCATGAAAATCTTTGATAATGGGTCAAAACTACTGAAAATGGCCAAAAATCGGGGACTATAACTAATGAAAATGTGAATTTTGGTTTGCATAAAATTATTTGTGAACTACTCCAAATAACTAAAAATAGCTAAAATCATTGGTTAAAGCTCATGAAATTGTGAATTTTGACCCTATGGAATTATTTGTCAATGGGTTAAAAAAAGGTAAAAAATCATAGGTTAGCTCATGAAATAATCAATTTTGGTCACAGTAATATTATATAATAATGGGTTGAAACGACTAGAAATAGGCAAAAATCATGTGTAATAGCTCTTGAAAATTTGTGAATTTTGGCATCCACGAAGTTATTTGCCAACGGGTTAAAAAAATATCCAAAACTCAAAGATTATAACTCAAGAAATCCTGCATTTTAGATTCCACAAATTATTTGCCAATGAGCCAAAGAACTAAAAGTATCTAAAAATAGTGGATTATAGTCATAAAATTGAGAATTTTGGACCCTGTGGAATTATTTGCCAATGGGTTGAAATGAACAAAAATGGCAAAAAAATCATGTGTTATTGCTCATGAAATCAAGAATTTCAGCCTCTTTGAAACTATTTGTGGATAGGTCCAAATGACCAAATTTGTGAAAAACATGTGTGTGTTATAGCTCATGAAATTTTAAAAATTGACAATTATTTGCTAATGGATCAAAACGATAAAAAATAAATGAACAAATTTTGAATTATAGATCATGAAATCCTTAATTTTAGCCTCTGCTGAAATATTTGATAATGGGTCAAAATGACTCATAAAATAACCAAAAATTGTGTGTTACAGCTCATGAAATCACTAATTTACCCTTCTATGAATTTTTTTGCCACCGAGTCAAAATGACTAAAAATGACCAAAAATTAGGGATTATAGCTAATAAAAATGTGAATTTTGGTATGTAAAAAATTATTTGCTAACGGGTTGGAATAGCTATAAATAGCCAAAAATCATGGGTTAAAACTCATGAAATTGTGAATTTTGACCTCGCAGAATTATTTGCCAATGGGTTGAAAAAAATAAAGAGGGTCAAAACCCATGGGTTATAGCTCATTAATAATAATGAATTTTAACCTCCATGAAATTATTCCTCACTAGATAGAAAAACTTAAATTGGCAAAAAAATAATGGATTAGAGCTCAAGAAATCGTGCATTTTAGATTCCGCAAATTATTTGCCAATGAATCAAAAGAACTAATAATTACAAAAAATAGTGGGTTATGGCTCATCAAATTGTGAATTTAGCCTCTGTGGACTTATTTGTCGACGGGCCGAAGTGAATGAAAATGGCCAAAAATCATGTGTTATTGATCATGAAATCAACAATTTCGGTCTCCGTACAATTATTTGACAACGAGTCAAAACGATTAAAAACAAAAGAAGTCATGGGTTATAGCTCATGAAATTATAAATTTTAGCATCTATAAAATTATTTGTCAAACAAGATGACTATAAATTCCCGAAAATTGTGGATAATAGCTCATGAAATCATAAATTTTTCGTTAACAAAATCATTTCCAACAGGTAGAAACAACCTGAAATGGCTAAAAATTATGTGTCATAGCTCATAAAATCTTTAATTTTAGCAACCGTGAAAATATTTAACAATTGGTCAAAATGACTGAAAATAGCCAAAAAAAACTTTGGTTATAGCACAAAAATCTTAAATTTTGGCCTCCACCAAATTGTTTGACGACGGATCAAAATGACTAAAAATAGAACAAATTAGGGGGTTATGGCTCATGAAATTGTAAATTTTAGCCTCCATAAAAGTATTTGCCAATGGTCAATACCGACTATAAATGTTCAAAAATCATGGGTAATAGCTCATGAAATCATGAATTTTGCCTTCGCCGAATTATTTTCCAACTGGTCAAAACAACTTGTAGTGGCCAAAAATGGTCCAAACGACTATAAATGGTAAAAAAACGATTATAAATATTCAAAAATCGTTGGTAAGCTCATGAAATCTTCGATTTTAGCCTCTATGAAAATATTTAACAACGGGTCCAAACAAGTGAAAATAGCCAAAAATCGTTGGTTATAGCACATAAAATCTTAAATTTTATTCTCCAAAAAATATTTAACAATGGGTTGAAATAACTAAAAATAGCCAAAAATTGTGGGTTAAAGCTCACAAAATTGTGAATTTTGACCACCGCGGAATTATTTGCTAATGGGTTGAAATGATTAAAAATGGCTAAAAATTATGGGTTATAGCTCATAAAATAATAAATTTTCGTCTCAGTATAATTATTTAACAACGGGTTGAAACAAATAAAAATTGCAAAAATCATGTGTACTCTCGAAAAATCGCGATTTTTGGCCTCCATGAAATTATTTGATACCAAGTCAAGCAAAACCTAAAAATGGCCATAAATCATGGATTACAACACAAGAAATCATGCATTTTAGATTTCGTAAACTATTTACCAATGGGTCGAAAGAACTTAAAATGGCTAAGATCACTTGGTTATAGCTCACAAAAATTTTGAAGTTTGGCCCCCATGGAATTATTTGCCAATGGATTGAAATAAACAAAAATGGCTAAAAAATCCATGTGGAATTGCTCATAAAATCAAGAATTTCAGCCTCCACGAAACTATTTGACAATGGGTCAAAATGACTAAAATGTGAAAATTTCATTGGTTATATCTCATAAAATTATAAATTTTGGCATCTATAAAATTATTGGCTTAACAAGTCGAAATGACCAAAAAGGACCAAAAATCATGAGTAATAGCTCATGAAATCGTGAATTTGACCTCCATAAAATTATTTTCCAACGGGTTGAAACCACTAGAAATGGCCAAAAATCATGGTTTATTGCTTATAATAGCCTCCGTGAAAATATTTGATAATGAGTCAAAATGAGTAAAAATGGCCAAAATTGTTAGTTATATACCTCATAAAATCTTAAATATTAGCCTCCATTAAATTATTTGCTAACGTTTCAAAATGGCTAATCATGGGTTATAGCTCCTGAAATCATGAATCTTGGCTTCTACAAAATTATTGACTATGGGTCAAAATGATTAAAAATGGTTATAGCTCATGTGACGCCCCTGGGTTCACACAAGGCTGCAGTCCAAGGTGAAACCAAGAATGTCAAACATGCCCTGCACCACACAGTGCAATGACATGTTTTACCATCACAATTAACATCTGTCTAGTGGAATCAACAACAGGTGTAGGTACAAAGGCAAGTAAAAGATATTGCAAGACACAACTGATGGAATAATAGTGATCAAATAGTATTTCATCATCCAACATACAGGAATATAAAGTCAATGTCTGAAATGAACAAACTGGAGTTCTTAATACATCTCAAATACAACAAGTCTGAGTAAAGAAAATAAGGCACACAGCCTTTACAACGTCTAGAATCAAGTCCTCAAATGTCTAAACAACGTCTATAGTGGAGCTCCAAAATAAAGCATAGCTAGAAATAGATAGTCGAACACTAAAGTGTGTCGCCATCAACCTGCGACTCTCCGGGCTCCTGGCTCGTGACCTGAAAGGGGGAGGGACAACGAGCGTCAAAGCGCTAGCGAGCAACATCACAACCAACCCCAAGGGAGAGGGCTCGTTGTATGAGAAAATACAGTTATCACAATATATATATATATATATATATATAATATCCCAAATTGAAAATCCATAAGTACCAAACCCGGAGTCTACTACGTGAACAGAAAATAAGTAAAAAGGAATGCAACCCATCTCAGAACGTAAATGCAGTATCATGTACTGTCCTACATGATTACCATGCCGTATTCTACATAACTGTCATATCATACTCTACATATGTGTCATGTCATGTTCTTCATAAGTGTTATGTCATAACTCATGTGAAATGTCGCATACCAGGTTAAGAAGGATGTCCAATACATGAATTAGATTTAGAGATTTCCCAACACATGAGAAAAATAGGTAACTGTCTAACACGAGGACTGAAATGGATTATAGTCCAACACGAGCACTTCTATGGATTATAGTCCAGCACGAGTACATATGTGTCATGTCATGTTCTTCATAAGTGTTATGTCATAACTCATGTGAAATGTCGCATACCAGGTTAAGAAGGATGTCCAATACATGAATTAGATTTAGAGATTTCCCAACACATGAGAAAAATAGGTAATTGTCCAACACGAGGACTGAAATGGATTATAGTCCAACACGAGGACTTCTATGGATTATAGTCCAACATGAGGACTGTGCAACCGAGCGAGTATTACTGATATACATGGTAAGATTTACTTATACAAATTTCATACTCAACTCGGCGTGTGATTCTAAACTAGTATTTCAGGCCATCTATCATGCATAGATACTTAGTAAAACTGAGAACCAAAGTTAGAAAGTCGAGGCAAACACTCGAACGAGTGGAAAGTTCGACAAAAACAAACAGGGCACCATAATCTGTGCGGCGGTCGGCCATAGAGCCCACTCCGGTCGACCGCTTGCAGATCCGAGAAGTACTGGGCTCAAAAGCTGAGCGGCGGTCGACCGCTGTGGTCATGCCGGTCGACCGCTCAAAGTGCAGAAGCGATTCTGCTGGCAAAAACTCGCGACGGTCGACCGCTGAGTCCGCTGTGATCGACCGCTGATCGGACAGAACCCCAGTCTGGGTTTCTGTCAGCTACGAAACTCATATAAAATTGAGGTTTTCTATAACCAACTAATTTTAACAATTCAATCGTAATGTATGGCAGTAAATAACAAGTTTAAATAGATAAAACCTCATTTCCAAAAATCCCAAACCTTAATCAACATGATTTTTAAAGTTCTTAAACAGTAGTAAATAAGTTTAACCTTCATAAAAACGTTTCAGATCAAGATCACATTACTTAAACATCATTAGTGAACTTTTTAAGACTGAAATATATGATTTTTGCACCTCATGCCATAAGATCTACTTTATCTACACAAAATACGATTTGGGCTCAATAAAAATCGGATTTAAAACTCAAATCTAAGCATAAAAATGAAAAGGGGTGAAGTTGGGCGAGATGTTACTCGCCTACGACGAAAACGAAGCCCTAGATCTGGAGGAAGATGATCCCTCTCGCTGAAACCACCAAAAATCCGCTGAAAACCCCTTCAAAGCTCCTCCAAATCACCAAAGAGTGAGAAACTAGGGTTTGAGGGGAGAGAGGGGGGCTAGGGTTCTGATTTCAGATGAAAATGGGTTCTCTTGGGTAAAATAGAATATATACTAATCCCCAAACCCGACCCGAAACCCGTTAAGGCCCAAAACCCAGCAAACTCTCTGCCTGCTGGGCAGTTGACCGCCGCTTCCAGTGCGGTCGACCGCACAGCAGGAAATGAGTTTCCATATATATATATATGATTAATATTCACAAGGAATTATTTATCATTAGAAATTCAATATATTCATTATAAAATTTACGGGGTTCTACATCTCATAAAATCGTATATTTTGGCCTCCTGAAAATTATTTGCCAGTGGGTCAAAATAATAAAAATGGTCAAAACTCGGCAATAATAACGCATTAAATTAGGAATTTTTGTTTCCATGAATTTAATTTCACAACATGTTTAAATGAGTGAAAAAGAGTTAAAAATTGTGGGTTATAGCTCATTAAATTGTGAATTTTTGCTTCTGTAATTTTTTTTCCAACATGTCAAAATGACTAAAAATAGCCTAAAATCATGGGTAATTGCTCATGAAATTGTGAATTTTGGCCTCCATAGAATTATTTGCAAATAGGTTAGAGCATGAATTGAACCTTTTAAAAATGACCAAAATTCTTAGGTTATAACGCATGAAATCATGAAATTTGGCCACCATGAAATTATTTGTTAAGTCAAAATGGTTAGAAATAGCCAAAAATCATGGATTATAACTCATAAAATCGTGAATTTTATCCTTCATGAAATTATTTGATACTGGGTTGAAATGACAAAAAATAGCCTAAAATCATGGGTTATAGATCATGACATCTTTAATTTTGGTCTCCGTTAAAATATTTGACAACAAGTCTAAACGCTAAAAAATGGTTAACAATCATTACTTATAACTTATAATATCTTAAATTTTGGACTCCACAAAGTTATTTTCCAATAGAAAGAAATGACTAAAAATTAGGCAAAAATCATGCGAAATCATGAATTTTTTCCTCCATGATTTTTTTTTTCACAATGGGTGAAAATAACTAAAAATAATTAAAAATCGTGTGTTATAGCTCATAACATTTGTGATCTTTTGTATCCTCAAAATTATTTGCCAACAATCTAAATGAAAAAAAATAGCCAAAAATCGTGGGTTTAAACTCATGAAATGATGAATTTTGGCCTCCATAAAATTATTTCCTTGTGGTTTGAAACAGCTAAAAATGGCCACAAATTGTCGGCTCTAGCTCATAAAAGTGTGGATTTTAACTTCTATGAAACTATTTGTCGATGGATTAAAACAAGCAATAATGACCAAAAATCATGTGTTATACCTTATGAAATCATGAAAGTTAGCCATCGTGAAACTTTTTGACAACGAGTTGAAGAGAATAAAAATGGTCAAAAATTATAGATTATAGCTCTTTAAATCTTGAAATTTGGGCTTCGTAAATAACTAAAAATGACCAAAAATCTTGAGTTATAGCTCATAAAATTGTGAATTTTAGCCTCTAAAAAATTATTTGCTAATTGATCAAAACAACTAAAAATGGTCAAAAGTCGTGGGTCATAGATCATGAAATCTTTAGTTTAGTCTCTGTGAAAATATTTGATGGGTTGAAACAACTAAAACAAGGGCCAAAAATCATAGGTTCTACCTTATGAAATCGCTAATCTCAACCTCCACAAAAAAAATTTCTACTGGTCGAAAAGGCTAAAATTAGCCAAAAATCAGGGATTTAACTAATGAAAATATAAATTTTGGTCTGCGTGAAATTAAACGCCAACAAGTCAAAACAATTAAAAATAGCAAAAAACCGTGGGTTAAGCTCTTGAAATTGTGAATTTTGTCCCATGCCAAATTATTTGCCAAATGGATTGAAAAGAATAAAAATAGCCAAAAATCATGGGTCATAGCTCATGAAATAATAAATTTTGATCTCTGTGAAATTATTTAACAACAGGTTGAAATGATTAAAATTGAGTAAAAATCATGTGTAATAGCTCTTGAAAATTCGTGAATTTTGTCATCCACAAAATTATTTGTCAACAAGTCAAAAAACTAAAAATGGTAAAAAAATAATGGATTATAGCTCAAGTAATCGTGTATTATAGATTTCACAAATTTATTGCTAATAGAAAAGAACTAAAAATGGCCAAAAATAGTGGGTTATAGCTCATAAAATTGTGAATTTTGGTTGTCATGGAATTCCTTGCTAATGGGTTGAAATAAACAAAAATGACCAAAAAATTATGTGCTATTGCGCATGAAATTAAGAATTTTGGCCTTTATGAAATTTTCTGACAAATGGTCTAAATGAGTAAAAATGAGAAAAATGGTGGGTTATAGCTTATAAAATTTTTAAATTTTGGTCTCTGTAAAATTATTTACCGACGGGTCGTAATGACCAAAAAATGCCAAAAATCATGGGTAATAGCTCATAACATCGTGAAGTTGACATTCATGAAATTATTTTTCAATAGGTTAAAACGACTAGAAATAGCCAAAATCATGAGTTATAGCTAATAAAATATTTAATTTTAGCCTCCGTCAAAATATTTTAAAACACGTTGAAACTAAAAAAAAGTAAAAAATCATTGATCATAGCTCATGAGATTTTGAATTTTAGTCTCCATGGAACTATTGACAATGGTTGAAACGAATGATAGTGACCAAGAATCATGGGCTATAGCTCATGAAATCATGAATTTTTATCACCGTGAGATTGTTTACTTACAAGTCGAAATGACTAGAAATAGCCGAAAATCATGGATTATAGCTCATAAAATCGAGAAGGTATTCCTCTCCAAAATTATTTGCCAATGGGTTAAGCAACTGAAAATGGCCAAAAGTCGTGGGTTGTAGATCATGATGTCTTTAATTTTAGCCTCTGTGAAAATATTTGATAATAGATCTAAATGACTAAAAATGGCTAAAAACTTTTTGTTATAATTCATTAAATCTTGAATTTTGGTCTCCGCGAAAGTATTTGTCAACCGGGACAAAATGACTAAAAATGCCAAAGCTATAGCTCATGAAGTCGTGAATTTTTGCCTCCACGAATTTACTTCAAAACTGTCAAAATGACTAAAAATAATCAAAAATCATGTGTTATAGCTCACTAAATTGTGAAAATTTCATCTTCAATATTATTTCCCTACGGGTCTAAACAATTAAAAATGGCCAAAAAATATAGGCTAAAGCTCATGAAATCATGAATTTTGGCCTCCGTAAAATTCTTTGCCAACGGTTCGAACAACTAAAAATAGCCAAAAATCGTGGGTTCTAGCTCATAGAATTATGAATTTTGACATCTGCAAAACTATTTGCCAGTTGATTGAAAAGAATAACAATGATAAAAAATCATGAGTTATAGCTCATAAAATTATAAATTTTGGTCACTGTAAAATTATTTGACAATGGGTTAAAGAGAATAAAATTGCACAAGAACCATATGTTATATAGCTCACGAAATCATGAAATTTAGGCTCTGTAAAATTATTTGCCAAGGGGTTGAAATAACTAAAAATGACCAAAAATCATGAGCTATAGCTCATGAAATTATAAATTTTGGTCTCCACAAAATTATTTACTGATGGGTTGAAATGACTAAAAATGGCCAACAGCCTTAGGTTATAAATAATGAAATCTTTAATTTAGACTCCCAAAAATATTTAACAATTGGATGAAATGACTGAAAAACGGTAAAAAAATTGAAAGTAAATAAAACATTTATTTGTCATTTTGTTGAGATTGACAAAACTTTAAAAATAATCATGGGTAATCACCTATGATAGTTTAGAATTTTTAAGTATGACAAATATTTTTATAAGAAAAAATAATGAAATAAAATGTTATATTCATTGAAAATTGTGAGTTTTGAAGGAAAAACTTAATTGACACTGGGTTAAAATGAAAAAAGAGCAATAATCATGAGTTATACTCAATGAAAATTATTAATTTTGAAGTACTCCAAATAATTTCCATTAGGTAGAAACTAATGAAAACGAAAAAAATTAAGGTTTATAGTCCATGAAAATTGTTTGAAGAAAAGAAATTGAGTTTCCATGGAGTAAAGATGGATGAAAATTGAAAAACAAAGGTAAGTTATAGCCTAACAAAATTGTAAATTTTACGTTTGCCAAATAATTTTCGTTTAATCCAAACAATAAAAATGGAAAGAATTTACAGGTTACAGTCAAATGAAAATTGTGAGTTTTGAAAAGCATAAAAAATATGAAAAAAAGTTAATTCCTTTGGGTTCAAATAAACATAAAATAAAAAAAATTTATAATTTAACAGTCCATGAAAATTATAATTTTTTGAAAAAAAACATTAAATTGCCATTTGTGTCAAGATGTAAAAAAAATAAAAAATCATTGCTAATCGCCTATGGAAATTCAGAATTTTTAAGTATACCAAATAATTTTTATTAGAAAAAAACAAAAATAGATAAAAAAATCATGAGTTATATTCAATAAAATTGCGAGTTATGAAGCACAAAATCTTAATTGTCATTGGAAAATAACAAAATTCGTGAGTTATAGTCCATGACAATTATGAATTTTGAGGTGATTCAAATAATTTCCATTAAGTGGAAACAAATGAAAGGGGATAAAAACCATGTTTTATAGTCCATCAAAATTGTGAGTTTTGAAGAAAATAATTTTAATTGATATGTAGTAAAGATGGATGAAAATTTAAAAAAAATCCTAGGTTATAGCTCATGAATATTGCAAATTTAAGTTCACCAAATAATTACCATGAAGTTGAAACAATTGATAGTGGACATAATTCTTGGGTTATAGCCTATGAAAATCGTGTATTTTAAAGAGAAAACTTAATTGCCATTAGGTCTAAATGGATGAAAATTGAAAAAATCTTGGCTTATCAATAATGAAAATGGTGATTTTAGTATACAACAAATAAGTTTCATTAGGTTAAAATAAATGAAAATGGACAACAATCATGGTTTATAGACCATGAAATTTGTGAGTTTTGAAGAATAATTTTAATTGACATTAGCTTAAAATTAGCAATAATTGAAAAAAAAATCATGGGCCCATGAAAGTTGGGAATTTTAAGCAACCAAATAATTTCTATTAGGTGGAAACAAATGAAAACAGACATAAAGATGGATTATAATCCACGAAATTTGCGAGTTTTGAAGCAAAAGAATATAATTGCCGTGGGATCCAAATGGATGAAAAACTAACAAAATCAGTAGGTTACAGCCCATAGAAAATGCAATTTTGAAGTACGCTAAATAATTTCCATTAGGTAGAAACAAGAAAAAATAAAATAAAATTATGGGTTATATAGTTCATAAAAATCACTAGTTTTGAACCAAAAAATATATAATTATCACTGGGTCCAAATGGATGAAAATAACAAAATTGTAATTGCAAATTTCAAAGGATGCCAAATAATGCTCATTAGGTCGAAACAAGAAAAAATGGATAGAAATTGTGGATTATACTCTATAAAAGCACAAGTTTTTAAGAGAAATTTTTTTGACTATTCTTAGTTCTAAACAAATAAAAATTAAAAAAAATTATTTATTATAGCCCATGAAAATTGTAAACTTTGAAGTACACCGAACATTTTTCATTTGGTTGAAACAAATAAAAAAGGATGAAAATTATTATTTATGGTCAATGAAAATTGCCAGTTTCCAAGAAAAAAATTCGCTTGCCGTTCTGTCCAGGTGGACGAAAATTGAAAAAAAATATGGGCTTATGAAAATTACAAATTATAAGTACGCCAAATAATTTCCATTAGCTCAAAAACATGAAAAACATTTATGGGTTATCGTCCATGAATCATGGCATGTTTTGAAGCAAAAAAAAAAAAAAACTAATTGTCACCGGATAAATGGATGAAAACAACCAAAGTTATAGATGCCCACGGAAATTATGAATTTTAAAATATGCCGAATAATTTCCATCAGGTCAAAACAATAAAAAAATTTCGGGGAAAAATAACCGCGAATTAAAACATTTCGGGGGAAAAAAAGATGGTGAAAAAAATTGGCGGAAAGGAAAAAACTGAGTTAATGGGCTATTTTGTAAAAAAATTCTAATACCCCCGGATGATTAATACTTGGACCGTAAATGTGAGGGGGTGGGGTAGGTGTAGTTTAGTCCCCTTCTTGAATATTAGGTAGTTCCTCCTTAAAATTGTTCGGACCAAATTAAAAAATAAACAAGGACTAAAGAGTAGCATTTATACTATTTTAAAATAATACCCTCACTCTTTAAAAAAACAAGGGAAAAATGCTTCGAGCCCCCAAAAGCTAAGGAAACGTGCTTCCCACCCCCAAGACTTGGTCAATGGGTGTTTTACCCCCAAAAATAAAGATTCTGTTCTCTGAGCCCCCAAAACACAAAACCCAAGAGATTAAAATATGTGAAGACCATAATACCCTTCTCTCTCTCTCTTTCTTTTTTATTGAAATATGATGAGGATTATTTTATTATTTTCGTTTTCTCTCTCTCTTTATCATAATGTACTAAGATGATAGTTAAAATGATTGATGATGATTATTTTATTATTTTTGTTTTTTTATTATTTTTGTTGTTTGTATTGGGAGATTGTTAAAGTTACGGGTTAATTGTTAAGGTTACGAGTTAATTGTTAATGTTACGAGTTAATTGTTAATGTTACGGGTCAATTGTTAATGTTATGAATCCTCTCTCTCTCTATCTCTATCATGATGTTACTTTGATGATATTGAAATGATTGAAGAGGATTATTATTTTATTATTTTCTTTTTTATTCTTTTCATGTTTTTAGAATATTCGTTGTTAAGGATAATGGTTGGTTGTAAAGATTATGCATTGATTGTTAAGGTTACGGGTTGGTTGTTAAGGTTACGGGTTTGTTGTGTATGTTACGGATCATGTTAAGGTTACGGGTTTAATTGTTAAGGTTACGTGTTTAATTGTTAAGGTTACGGGTTTAATTATTACGGTTACGTGTTTAATTGTTACGGTTACGGGTTTAATTGTTAATGTTACGTGTTTAATTGTTAATGTTACGTGTTAATTGTTAAGGTTACGGGTTTAATTGTTAAGGTTACGAGTTTAATTGTTAAGGTTACGGGTCAATTGTTAAGATTATGGATCCCTTCTCTCTCTCTCTCGTAACCTTAACAATTAAACCCGTAACCTTAATAATTAAACCGTAACATTAACAATTAAACTGGTAATATTAACAATTAAACCCGTAACCTTAACAATTAAACCCATAACCTTAACAATTAAACCATAACCTTAACAATTAAACCGTAACCTTAACATTTAAAACCGTAACCTTAACAATTAAAAACGTAACCGTAACAATTAAACCCGTAACCTTAACAATTAAACCCGTAACCTTAATAATTAAACCGTAACCGTAACAATTAAACCCGTAACCTTGACAATTAAACACGTAACCTTAACAATTAAACCCGTAACCTTAACAATTAAACCCGTAACTTTAACAATAAATCCGTAACCTACACAACAAACCCATAATCTTAACAACAAACCCGTAACCTTAACAATCAACCCGTAACCTTAACAAACAATGCATAACCTTTACAACCAACCATTATCCTTAACAACGAATATTCTAAAAATACAAAAAGAATAAAAAACAAAAATAATAAAATAATAATCCTCTTCAAAAATAATAAAATAATCATCATCAATCATTTTAACTATCATCTTAGTACATTATGATAAAGAGAGAGAGAAAACGAAAATAATAAAATAATCCTCATCATATTTCAATAAAAAAGAAAGAGAGAGAGAGAAGGGTATTATGGTCTTCACATATTTTAATCTCTTGGGTTTTTTTTTTTTGTTTTTGGGGCTCAAAGAATAAAATCTTTATTTTTAGGGATAAAATACCCATTAACCAAATCTTGAGGATGAGAAGCACGTTTTCTGCTTTTGAGAGCCGGAAGCATTTTTCCCAAAAAACAATGAAGTTGATAAAAGTTTGTCCTTTGTAGAGGAGAAAAATATAAACGGTAAAAAAAAAAAGGCTAGGAAAAAAAACGAGCTGGAAGCGGGGAGAGATGAAGTCGGCGGTCGCACCCGTTCTCTCCTCCTCCTCCTCGATTAATCCATCGATACCCCGATCGGTCAACAATGGTTCTTTGTTCCCTAAAAACCCCAGAACTCCCCTCGTCTCTCATCTCAGCCTCAGGCCGTCTAGAAGCTTCTCCTCCTCCGCTCCTCCCGCCATGGCCTCCCCCTCCTCTCAGGTAAAACCCTGGGGCTTGGCCTCTCGATCATCCAATTCCAGTTTCGCTCAGCCTCGCTGAGACCGATCTAGGGTTTGCAGGCCGCTGCGGGCGGGGTTAAGGGCGAATCGGACGCTTTCGAGCTGGTTCGGGCCCATCAGGTGCGAACTTGGGGGAAATCGACGATGATTTCGCTTGATTCAGGATGAATTGTTGACGTGAATCTGTTTTTTTTTTTTTTTTTTTTTTTTTTTTTTTTTTTTTTTTTGGGGGGTGGGTGCTCGACTTCCACCGGTTGATGAAGTCCGAACTTTGCTTGATCGGAGTGCTCGAGGGGTGCTCTCCACGTTTTCCCAGGTACTCGCGTTGCTGGTGCTTTTTTTCTACTAAAAAGTTTTGGATGCGGTCGTAGCAAATTATGGCCTGTTTTTTTTAAAGGCGGTGGTGGTGAGTTCTTGAGATTCTAGCTTTGATTTGATAATGTTGCAATTGTAGTTTCCGTGTGTTATGATATGAATACCATCTTTCGCTAGAGCTCGGTATAAAAAAAAAAAACCCAAAATAACACAAGGAAGTTTTGTCTCTGTTTTTAGCACTCCGCGTGCAATTTTTTTTTTCTCCCCAAGATGTCATGATCAATTAGATATTTGGCTTAATTATTGGTGACAGGAGCATGAAGGCTATCCATCTGGATCGATGGTTGATTTTGCATGTGATCGTGACGGTTCTCCAATATTAGCAGTTAGTAGTTTAGCAGTTCATTCAAAGGTATGCTTAACGAGTCGCTTCATTTAACACCCTTATACAGCTGAGGCCTTCTTTATGTTTTAATCTTGTTGAAGAGTTCAAATGTTATTTGAAATATAGTTCAGTCTCACTTCTTTCTTCTTTTTACACGTTCTCTTTGGAACAATTCGCATTATTAGCTAATTGGGAGTTTTTTTTGTCTTGAGCAGAACCTGCTGGGTAATCCGAGATGCTCTTTGCTTGTTGCGAAGGATCCCGAAGACAGAACTGATACAGCGATCACGTTATATGGAGATGCTATTTCTGTATGTAAATGTCATCTATCTCCTGGTTTCGTATACACAGAAGTTCTGGGTATCTGTTTCTACTGCGTCTGCGTATTATTCTTACTAGACTTATATATTAGTTTGTGACTATATCTAAGTAATTTGGGCTTCTTCGCATCTTAATGGAGGATGTATGTTGAGCTTAAGTGATAACTCATACAAAAACCAGCTACTCATTGCTTATGCAAGTAGTCTTGCTGATGTCGGTAATGCTACCTCTGACAGCAAGAGCTACTTTGAGTATTATTGTGGCATCATGGTTGAAATTCATTTGCGTAGTATTTATTGAGCATCTTGAATATGCATTTTTTAATTTATTCACTATTTGATTCTGAGATCAATCACATGCCTAATTTTAGAGACATCTTGATGTCATTTGTCATGCTTTCTCTCACAAACGAGCAACGGATAGTCTTTGGCTTATTATAATGCTTAGTTCTAGTTGACCTCTCTCTTTTGCAGTAAAAGTCTTATATTGGCATTTTCTTTTCTATTCATTTTATTTACTAAACTAACTGTGTACAACTGAATTCTTTTGCCCATTATCTGACACTTAGTACCTGGGACGCTTGATCTCAATATGCCAGGTTTTCGATAGTGACAGAGAGGGCATACGTACTGCATACTTGAAAAGGCATCCTCATGCTTTTTGGGTAACATTTTTCAATCTCCCACTCAATTTATTTGACCATTCTGTTTTCTGCATTTTTCTTTGCTTTATATTGACCGGAGAAAATAAATGTACAATCTAGGTTGACTTTGGTGACTTTCGTTTCCTCCGTGTCATGCCAAAATATGTACGATATGTATCAGGAGTTGCTACAGCTTTGTTGGGTTCAGGAGGTATGTAGCTTACTTGCAACTATTAGTGTACTAACTCGTTCATCGGAGCCCATTGGTGCATATTGTCCTCACAGCTTGCATCTAATAGTTTGTTCTGGTTTGTATATTTTTGAACTTTTTGTGTTTGTGTGTGTGTGTGTGTGTGTGAACTATTCTATTACTTCCATGGTGCATGCCAGTTTAAAATATGTCGGTTTGTTCTTTCTCATGGCCATTGGAATGCATATTCTCTGATTCTTGGTCATTATTTATTATCACCAGAATTCGATGCTGAAGAATATAAAGCTGCGAAAGTTGATCCGATATCTCAGTTTTCACTTCCAGTCACTGTATGAGAATGTCTGCTATTTTTTTTTCAGTGCTCTTTCTTTTTACATATTCGTTTTTTTTTAATTGATGAAATTTTGTAGTCCCACATGAACAAGGATCACGCAGAAGATACGAAGGCAATCGTGCAGCATTCTACCTCAGTGATGGTAATTTTAGTTATCTCTTAATTTGTCTACTAGTCCTAGGACTTATCTGCAGAATACCCTTTGCAGAAGTATTGCCGAAGTACTGGTTAACTTGTTGCAGATATTGCAGTTGTTCTTTTAAATGTGCCCAACTGCAAATCCATGGAATTTACACATTGATATAAAGTTAACCATAGAATGTGGTAACATCTTCATGCATAGGAGCTTCTATTTTAGCTGTTCTCTCCACTTAAAGTGACTCTTTTTCTATCCACTTAAAGTGACTCTTTTTCTATTGATGGCTTCCTAACTGATGAGTGGCAAAACATTACCAGGTGGATTATGCTTATATGTTGGACTTGGATAGTCTTGGTTTCAACGTGAAGGTGATATTATTTTTCTTTTTGTGTGATTTTTGCTTGTAAATTGTTCCGGCTGCTGGTACCCCATAAGAGTACATATGTCTCGTTTTGCATGCTGAAACTTCTTATGTATCATCATATTCATGTTGGTATGATATGTGTACTTTATACTTCCTGCCAATCCATTTACAGGATGGTAGTTTGGAATCCAAGAGAGAGTGATAAAAAATTAATTAGTGGATGTTCTAACAGTTGACAGTTTTTCCATTCAAATTGGAACACAATTTCAAATTTTAATTGTTAAGAGGGGAAGTACTGACTGACTCTTTTATACTATTGCCATCTACATTAGTATGTATGACTGCTAGATTCTTTGACATTTATGCCCATCTACTATAATACACGTGAAGATCTAATTGCTATGTAGTTCATGGTAGGCATAATTGGAGCATCGTAGAAGTAATGGTTGGTTTAAGTAGCATGCGAGTGAAAGTCATGCATGGCTTGAAGAACAACATGAGATAGATTGGTGCGATGAAATATGATGACAGGAGTAGAGAAAAAACCACCAGTGAGAAGAGAGACAAAGATACTATAATGAGGCTATTACATGGCACGAAGGAAATGTGTTGAATTGCGCGATAAGAGCGCAAATAGATAGTTATGCATATTAAAGTTATATGAACAATTATGCTACCTGACTAAACATGTAAATGCACACATGTTCCACAACTACTTCCTAGCTTTAAGCTCATGACTTTTTTTTTTGGTAAAAACTTCATATGTTTACTAGTGTAGATCGGTTTGGAGTTTGGACTACATTCCCTAGCCAAGGAAGTTGATCCATACAAATGGACTAATACACTTATCAGTAACAATTTTAAACATCAACCCCCTTGCTCTTACTGAGCAAAACCAACTGTAGCGTCTCTTTTCCTGCTTGGAGTCTAATGTCATCCAATGCTTTACGTAATTTGCACAAGAAAAGTAGATGTGCCCAAAAGAATTAAGGAACCATTTATCATAAATTTTCCACTCAATTGTCTTCTATGCTTATCATTTTTGCTCCCTATTTGATACCTCTTATTTTACGACTTATTTCTTCATGAACCTGTATTTCGCCTTTATTATTAACATTACCTCATGAATGTTGCTTTCTTATTCACTTGGGCCTTTCTATGATCTTCATATGGTTCATGTGCTTTTCTTGTACTCAGGCTGGTTATAAAGGTAGTACTATGAAGCTTCGGATTCCGTTCCCTAGACGTGCAGAGGATAGAAAGTAAGCACATTATAATCACTTTAACATGATCAAGGAAGATTTTTTTATCTTTACAGTTCCTTCTTTCTTGTATTGCTGCTCCACATCGAGAAGAATATCTTTCAGTGTCATTTTCCGATTAATTTCCATGTTTAAAGTGATAGTAGTTTTTAACTTCTTTTAGTTTTTAACTTAATTTACATGTTGCATTTTTTTAAAGAGATAGTGACAGAATAGTCCTTTTTTTTAGTCCAAACATTAAAATCACCTTCAATTTTATGAAAATGGCTATGTAGGCGTTCAACATAAAAATTCTTACCTAATGTAACTGATTATAAAAAAACAATTCCTAGTTTCAATGATAAGTCAAACAAATCGCTCTCTATAGCTATTTCACATGTAGATTCTTTTTACAGTCTGAAATGAGAATAACACTATGACCATTCCACCTTCAGAAAATAGTAATATGGCAAGTATCACAATGTTGGTGATTACATATCAAACAAAAATTTGTATGCTAATAAGAATATGTTTACTTTTTGGTGCTTCAGATCAATGCCAAAAATAATGCATCATACTATTGTTTTAGAACACGAGACCAATATTCTGTGTGATAATAAACAATACACGTTATAGTGTAGTTTCGCTGGAAATTTCTATATAGGTTTTCAGTTTAGATTATGAATGTGATGCGAAGAGAAAACTATCAGTCATTTGTTGGGTACGTGAGAAAAGTTGGCGTCAGGGGAGAATTTCTGAAGAGATTCCTGGGAAAAGATTTTCTTATAATTTGAGAAAGAGTCCAGATCCTCCTACTTCAATCAGGAGTTGGCTTAATAGTTATATAGGAGTTGTAATGGGCTTGTGCATATTAAAATATAGAGCAAAAGATAAGTATCAATTTGGTATTTACAGAAAAGGACTTATCCTTGTTTTTTGGCACTTACCTAAGACCTAGTGTATCGTCTCGTCATCCAAAAATCGTTTTTCCCCCACAATTTTTCTGGTCATTATCTCTGAGAATAATATACCATATGAATTTGATTTCTCATGCATTACTAAAACAACGGCCCAAAAATATTGTGTCATTTTCAACTGGGGGATAATCAAAATTTTAACTCATTATATCCACTATTTAATCAGAGTATCCTTTTTCAATATGGTACATAAGTTCCTTTCTTTATAGGGATGTGAAGACTCTTATTGTGGAAATGCTTCAAGCTGCCAGAACTCAAACTTTGTCCTGACGACTGATGATTGTAAAGATGACAATACGTTTCCCATGTGTATACATGCAGGTGATGTTTTATGTTCTTTTATTGCTTTTATTCGTTTTATTCCTGAGACAGCTTTTTAATTTTCAAACATTTTCTAGGTTTATGAAATAGAAAAATCAGTTGATGACATTCTTTAGCCTTTTCGTGGGTCCTGGAAGCAAGAATTTAAGGAGAATAGAGTCAATATGCTGAGAAACTTGTTCCTGCGAAACCCAGTAGCTTTCAAGATAAAATTCTAAATCATCTAGCATGCACGTGCTTCTACTCGGTAGACATTTTGTCATGTGAATGGGAGGCATGCATTACTTTTGTGAGCTAGATGATGTTTTTTCTATTTGATTCATGTTTTTTTTTTCTGACGAGCCCAAATGGTTTCGTAGAATTAGCTTTATCCTCATCACATTGTGCAATTTTCAACAAACTAGTCTAGGAAAATTTCAAGCGAACTTCAGATTTATCAGTTGCATCTCTGCCTCTTTACCCTCGTCAACTTTTCATCTGATATGTCAATTTATAGAAGCTCGCTGTACCTTCAGCTATACAAGTTTGTTGGCCTAATACCAGTTCTCATTGGCGATGCAGGTCGGGCTGGTTTTAATACCTTTTGATACACAGAGGCAGCGGGGGAAAAACTGGTAGTTGAATTACTGTATTTGAATATTTACAAGACTGGGACGGGGTTTGCTCGTGCTGCGTGCGATAATACACAGATCAAAGAAAACAGATATTTGGAGTGTAGGCTTGATTGTGCCATATTGTTGATGATGTTCAATTTAGATGCCTTCTTATATAGCTTTAGTTGGATTGTTCCGCCTTTGCTCTCGAGGCTTCGGTTAACATCCAAATAAATCATATCCTCAGTTTAAGTCCTCCTGAGGCATGCAAAAGGATTTGTTTACCCTCCTTGATGTGCCTCATCGATCATTTTCCATCCGTCGAGACTCATTGGAAGCGTGTGCGATTGCTTGAGATAACTCCAAACCAGACCGAGGCATTGGAACGATTAAGCCTCAATAATTAGTGTCACACGTTTTTATCTCTACTGGTATTATATGGGGTTTGGACACGGACATAAGGTGCTCTGTATAATACAGCATACTAATGATTCGGATCCGTTTTGTCTCGTGACCTGGTTTTAAAAAAAAAAAAAAAAAACAGTATCATCCATGTAAGAGCAAGTGCAGCAGCCTCCCAAGAATGCTCCTAAGTCCTATGTGGCAAGAAAAAACTCTCAAGACCTTCCAACAAGCTCCCAGGGAAGCTCTCAAGTTCTAGTTGGCGGTGGGGCCCACCATGGAGCTCCTAAGAGCTCCACAAATTTGTGGAGCACTTGGGAGCTCCTAAGGGGTGGGGGCCCACTAAAAAAATATTTTTTTATTAGATTTGTTGTTTTAAAAAATATTTATAAAATGTTAAGAGGTAGAAGAATAGATTTTTCAAATAATATTTATGCTCCTAGTTGGGAGTTTGTTGGAATATTTTTCCTAGTATGAAGCTCCTAAGTGGGCCTCATGTTTGAGAGCACTCCAACAAGAGCTCCCTACTAGGAGATTGCTGCACTTGCTCTAACAAAAACTATGAGCACCCAAAGTCAGTCGAGCTGCACTTCCCAGAAGAATGACAAGAAGCAGAAGGCCTTGCAGACTGAAGGGTCAACATCGCCCACTCTCTCATGCCTTCATCTTTCCTAAGCTTTAAACCCAACAATCTCTGGGAGGTCCCAATATGGCTCTTACGATCTCGGGTTTAATTTCGGGCTGGGTTATCTGGGGAAAAAAGAAATCCAACAATCCCAAATCGTTGTTGACAAGGTAGTTGAATCTCATTAATGTATTTAAAGAGCCGGATAAAATAAATAAAATAACTCCAAAGAAAGGAGCAGAATGACAACAAATGAGACATACCTGCTTCTCTCTCTCTCTCTCTCTCTCAAAAAAAAAAAAAAAAAAAAAACCCCCCCCCCTAAAGACCCCTCGCACCCCCACCTCTTACAGTAGAGAACAAGGAGTAACATTAGACTACAGTGAGTTTTACGTGAGTATACCTTTCAAGGTTACGTGTTGAGTGTGATTTGTCTTCTCATCATTCCATTAGCTGCGGTGAAGGTAGAAGAACTGTTCTTAAACTCTGACTGGTCTTGTGAGGTAAGAAGACCAGATTTAACACTTGATGAGTTAATGTTCTGGCAAACAAAATTCCAGGCGCAACATTTGATTCTTAAATACAATACGACAATTATGAGTAATAGACCCAATTTGTTATTACGATGATCTTATCAATACAACCAGAGTAAAGTTTGTGTTCCACTTAGGGGCTGTTTGGTTGGTTTCTTTTGCCCCTGATTCCCTGTCAAAACTGACAGCTTGGCAAAAGAAGCAAAACAAACAGCCCCAGAAAACAAAGATACTGACAAACTCTTTTTAAAGGCTGTCGTCATCAATTAACAAGTGAAAGTAACTTTTCTTCACAATATTAGCTCTTGGACAAATGATCATCCTAAAAATCAATGTAGTCAACAGCTAAATCTTTCAAGAGTTCTACAAGCACAACATATTATCTTTACGGGCAAGTATCAGACACCCCCTTAAAACTGAAAACCCCTCAAAATATCAGAAAGCTCCCTTTACGTAAAATGATTATCACAAAACCTCATTTTAACTTTTAGATTTTATCAGAAAAACACCCCATTAGCTGATCCTTCAATTATTTCTGAATGATTGATGCATGCCAAACACACTACAATAAAGAGGTTAATGATTGATGCATGCCAAACACACTACAATAAAGAGGTAAATTTGACACGAAAAAAAAGACTAAGGTGATGCTAAGACTGATAATCTCTTTTTATTTCATTTATCCATTTAGTTATGTAGTTAGATTTTTTTTATATCTAGGGCTCATAAAATTGCTACATATAGGTGGGCATATGGTGCACAATCTTAGCGATGGGTGAAAATATAGGGAAAAGTTTTTAAGGACCCAAAATATGGGACCAATAGGGGGGACAAGTGAGGTGTCCCCCTCCTATTGGATAATGAGTTGGCCATTATTAATGATGGCCAACTCATTATCCAATAGGAGGGGGACATCTCACTTGTCCCCTTTATTGGTCCCATATTTTGGGTCCCTGTAGCAAAGCTCAAAATATAGATAAAGGAATTCACTGTTGCTCTAATTTCTCGAATATCTCGATTCTTATGCCACATTCTAGATTCTTAAAAGCAGATAAAAAATGGATAATATTAAATATTCTCCGTACTGCTCTTGAAATGTGACGTGGTCATACTATTACAATAAATTACAGAACCAAAGATTTTGCGAGTTTTGCCAATGAAACGAACGGAGAGAATTTCTTAAAAAAAAGACCCTTAGTGAAAATTTATTAGCAAAATCTAAATTTTGAAAAAAAAACGAAGCTTTAAAATACACAAGACTATTAATACGGTGTATTTAGTGATGCTGAATTACACCCTAATAAAGTTTAATTAGCCTCGTATACTTTTTTAAGTTTAATCAGCATCTTACAGACAGCTATTATTTCAAAAACTACATTTTGCAAAATCGACATAAAATATCGATTTTGCTAATTAAATATCCACAACAGGTCGACTTTACTAATAAAATTTTAAAAACGGTCTTTTAAAAAAAAAAAAATTACAACAAACAACCATCAAGAAACTACCACTAGAATTCAACATGATCATTTAACTACGTATATGAATAGCTTGCTGTACACTGATGGATCCGATCAATCGGAGTGCGAATCGTAGTCATAGGAGTCCTCCGACGACGACGACGACGACGAAGAAGAGCTTGAAGACGCGGATCGAACGTAGTAGCGCTGATCTCCACCGACGGGGAAGCAGAAGAAAGAGAAGACGCAGAGGGCGAGGCGGCGGAGATGATGGAGGGGGAGGCAGCAGAGGAGATCGAGGACTTGATCGCCGGGGAGACGCTCGGGGTTGCAGGCGATGTGCTGGCATAGATCCGCCGACGCCACCGCCACCC
>NC_033800.1:147608308-147611012 GCF_001876935.1 Asparagus officinalis | reverse complement strand
GGCGGCAAATGGATAATTCGGGTTCGGATTAGGGTTGGAGTTTTGGGAATCGCGACGGAGAAGAGAAGACAATTAAGCTCGGTTTATTTATTTTTTTAAATAAAAAGTCAGATCTTTAGTTGGCGTCTCTCGGCGAGGGGTAACATCGCGGAAACGAGGAGGTGGGGATTATTAAAATGGGCTGTAGGCCCATGGCGTGGCATTATTAGCCTATTGGACCTCATCAACTTTTTTTTGAAGTTGTTTATGTCAAAAATATATAAAATAAAAGTTATAAAAGGGTAAAAATACCAAATTGGTATATTTTGGTTAACCACAGTTTTGCATATAATTTTTTTCCTGGCGACATATTGGTATTTCCCCCCCTCCGGCGACGAATGGGCCCTAAGTTTGGCCGGATCCATCTTTACGGCGATTTTTTTCCAGCGTGCTGGAGTTAGAGGGAAAGAGGTTGAAGATTTCTCTGGCAGAGAACCCCCCTATTATCTTATTTCCCTCTCTTGCACTTGAGCGTGAGAAGCGTGATCATCCCCAAATTGTAGACGATCTAAGTGAATATCTTCCATCTACATTGAGGCCGAAGAGTTTATTAGGGTTATTTCATCGTCTTTGGCACGACGAAAAAGGTGAGTACAAGTTTCATATTTTTTAAAATAATTTTAGTAATTAGATGGTCATTTAGGATGACTAGGGTTAGTTGATGGGTTGAAATTCATGGTTTAGTGTAAATTACGGTTTTTCATGGTAACAGCGTGTCGATTACAGATTTTACGTGTTTTTTGTTGTGAAATTCAATCATGATTACGGTTTATTGTATAATTTAGTGGTTTGCTTGTTTATTTTGGGGGGTTTGATTGTGATATTTAGGTGGTTTGCTGGTCTAATGTGGGGGTTTTGATTGTGATATTTAGGTTGTTTGCTTGTCTAATTTAGGGGTCCTGAAGCAATTTATTTTAGTAGTTATTTTTTATTTAATTCGTAATAATTTTATTGCAGATGGGTGTCAATATCATGGTTAAAACCAGACATGGAGGAAATTTCCCGCTTGGCTATGTGGAAGATTATATTGGTGGTAGATTTGATGTTAGATTTCAGACATGGAGGAAATTTCCCGCTTGGCTATGTGGAAGATTATATTGGTGGTAGATTTGATGTTAGATTTATAGATAAAGATGAACTGAATATAGAAAGATGTGGAAGATTATATTGGTGGTAGATTTGATGTTAGATTTATAGATAAAGATGAACTGAATATAGAAAGACTGAATGATGAGGTTAAAGCAATTGGCTATAACAATGTCAACTGCTTGTTCTACCGTATTCCTAGTGTACGAGTTGACAATGGTGGATTGAGGTCTCTAAATTAAAAAGATTCCTTAATTGATATGGTAGAACATGCAGAAAGGGTGAAGGCAATTGAAATCTTTATTGATCATGTAATAAATGAACCTGTAGAAGTTTTTGTGGATGCCTCTGATGTGTTGTTGTTGGATGTTGTGAGTCAACCAATTGATGAATCAATAACTCAACCAAGTCAAGCACAAGCACAAGAAGCTACTACTATGGATGCCACTACTACTAATGCCACTCTAATGGGTAATAAGGCAGATGTGCATACGCAACAAGCGACCACCAAAACTTATCAAAATAAGGTGACCAATGAGACTAGGAGGAAGAAACAAACACCTAAGAGAAATGCAACCAATCATCTTCATCAAAAAGATCATTAGGGTTTAGCAATATTGGCAAGGGAAAAATAGTAGGCTTTAATTTGGATAATAGTAGGCTTTAATACGTTAATTAATATATAAATGATATAATGATTGAAAATTGTTTTGTAATATTTTATAGAAATTATATTAATGCATTAATTACGTATTCAGCCTATTCAATTTAAATTAACGCCAGTTATTTCTAAGATCGTGTTCACAAAATTCGTATTTAGCATGCATATTCTCATATATATCTCTCTGTTTCAACTCATAACTTCAACTCATAACTACAGGTATAAAGTAAAATCTAAGGAAAATTTATCAATAATTCAAAATAAATCCAAAATTAACTTGCATGATGATTGCGGCATTTGTAGAACCTCCTTCTTGGATTTTCATCAATCATAGAAGTAAAATATTTACAATCCAAACCACAATTACAAACATTACCCCAGATTGTTTTGCTAGATCATTCCACTATCGTATAGCTTTTATCCCATTGAACCCTTGTTTGCTTCTTCCCATGCTCGTGCTTGACAATAAACTTGAGCGACAGCTTGAAGATGAAGAATCCATCACTAATTTCAATTCCACTCAACCTAACCCTAACCCTAGGAGGAAGAAGAAGATGGAGGAAGACGAAGAGAAGAGGAGAAGCCTAACCCTAATTTGAGAAAAAACCCCTTTCGAACAGAGTAAAATATTCCAACGACCGCCACGCTGGAAGCCACGTTGGGGTCACGTTCGCATCACGTGAGAAAAATTGTCATAAAATTGGATCCGACCAAACTTAAGGCCCACTAGTCGCCGGAGGGGAAAAATATACTAATATGTCGCCGGAAAAAAATTATATGTCAAAGTGTCATTAAGGATAAACAAAATATACCAATTTGATATTTTTGCTGTTATAAAAGTGATAAGTGAGAGAACATACAATATTACCAGTGTTATCCAATAATATAATATATATTACCTCTCACTTCGCTTTCTCA
>NC_033800.1:147585628-147608298 GCF_001876935.1 Asparagus officinalis | reverse complement strand
GAGATGAAAGGAAATAAATGTACAGAGTACTCGAAGCTAACTTTATTTGCAATTTATCGCTTAAGTATCAGAATCTAATGTAGTGAATGGTAAAATAGTTTAGCGCACGCAGCGTAGTCGTAGCCAACGCTAATGCTTTTTAACACTAACATGTACATCCCAGACAACACATTCCAAAGTCTCAGACTTCAGGATCATAAAGCCATTTTGTAGCGATAAAACAAATAAATGTAGAAGATTTCATGGGACACATTTCAAAGAATGAACGGATACATAATACAGTTAGAAGACCATGCATCCATGATGTAACAAAATCATAAACTTTATTTAAATAGAAAAAGAAAACAGTAAATGATTAGGCTCATCAAGCATGAGTGGGTGAAAATGTCTTTTAACCAAAAATCAAGAATGCCGCATTTCATAAAACGGCAAACAGAGCCAATCAACAAAAATATTTCTGGGCGCAGATACCATAAACCAGTACAAGCCTCCACTAATTGCAATTGCTGCTTGATTTTATTCCCTGCATCTTAAGCAAGACTCCTCAAGGGAGAGTACGCTGGAACAGAGGCAAAGCTCCCAGTGCCTCCCTTTCAGCTCTCTCCTTCTTCACCTGCCACCAATAGGAAGATGCCCATTAAGAGTTTCGTCACCGGAAAAAAAAAGGAACATGTTCATAAGATGCCATTATACGGCTTCAACTGACAAAATTTCATGGAAAAATGAAAATGAACAAAAGTAATTCTAGCGAAAATTCTGATTGTTACGCTCGTTTTTATCTGATTTGCTTTTTCTCAGTCGCCCTCAATCCAGTCATTATTTGCAAATCAATACAAACATCCCCAATTTTCTGTATTTCACCGCGCAAGTTTGATCGTTAGGTGAAGGACTGACATGACATAGTTCTGATATTAATCAATAGTATTTGAATCCAATCTTGATTTTGAAGAAATTGCTCGCATAGTAATAAGATATGAAACCCATGCAAAGGTAGTCAAAAAAAATTTCTAAAGACTACAATCGAAACACATCAGTTCCGTTAAGGTAATTGATGGAATAAACTGATCGCCTACCAATGTTAAGAGTCTCATTTCTCATACTTTATATTATACCTCACATTATACTTAACCCAGACCTGTTTGTCAACTCCCTTATTAAGACATAGAAGACTCTGATACAATTATGAACATATTCTGATCTCTTTTATCATATTCAAACTTCCTTAAAGGTAACTACCAAAATTGTTAATGATGTATATTGCATGGAGTCAATAACTTATTCGTTTAGGGACAAAAGGAGGTCTTCAAAGAGTTTTATTACCAGACAATGTTTTAAAAAGCTAGCATCTTTCCCACCTAGACACACGCCTAGGCTTAGGCGGTACCTAAGTTGCCTGGCTAGGTCTTGGAAGCGCCTAGGGGATTGTGTGCCGCTTAACGCGGACTGCATCGCTTAAGACCCTGACTATAATTTCTTCAAGTACAGTCTCCACGTCTTCCAACATCCTTCAAACTCCTCTTGCCTTCTTCACTCACTATGCACACCTCATCTACATCCTCCAACTTCCAAATAACCTCCACCACCACTTAAGGGAATAAAAAAATCCACTTAGGCGCTAAGCGCCAATCCAGTGCCTAGCGGGCCTGGCGTTTTCTATAACATTGAAATTTATTATCAGTTATCAATTATTCTAAGTAAGAATTTAAAAAAAAAAGGATAACCCTAGTCCCCGCCTAGGCCCTAGGCACCAGGTCTGACACCTGCACAACGCTTTCAGTAACCTTGATCGAAAAGTACAAAAATGAACAAAACTTGAGAATTATAGCCCTCAAAAATTGTGAATTTTCGAGTTTGCATATTTAATTGTGATTTGGACGAAACAAACTCTGCCAATGCTGTTTGTCAGCAGACTCAGCACTGCCTATTTCAAGCCAGGATAAAGGAGAAGGGTTGTGTTAGGTAGCCGGCAGCCAGTGTAAAACATAATCAGATTCACATGTAAAATGAATCTTATTATATACTCGTTGGGGCGTCCCCGCCGCGACGCGTTGCATCGATCCCACCCCGATGCAATGATAAGTAAGCAATGATGGATTGCTAGGGCGTCCCCCGGAAGCGACGCGTTCATCGATGTCACCCCGGTGTAATGACAACTAAGCAAAGGTGTTCTAAGGATCTATAATCCTCTAATAGAATAACTAATAATATTAGGCATATACAATCCTCTAATAGGATAAGTAATAATATAGGCATAGACTAGAACGGCCCAAGAGGGAAAATGGTAAGAAACTTTTACAAGAAAATAGAATTAGATTAGCTACTTGGAATATAGGTACACTTAGCAGAAAGACAATAAAATTAGTGGATGTCATGATTAGAAGAAACAAATATAATTAGTTTACAAGAAAAACTAAATGGATAGGTGAAAAATCTAGAGAAATTAAAAAGACCGGATATAAACTTTGGTATACGAAAAAAAGAGAAGAATAAGTAAGGAGCGGAAGTTATTGTAGATAATATAATAAAAGAAAATGTTGTTGATGTAAGAAGAGTTGGAGATAGAATAATACTAATAAAAGTTATCTTAGGTGTAGAGGTTATTAATATTATTAGTACTTACACACCACAAATAAGCTTGCCCGAAAGTACTAAAAGGAAATTTTGGGATAGATTAGATGAATTAGTATAAAGAATCCCATTTTGAGAGAAATTACTTATAGGAGGGAATCTTAATGGGCATGTTGGTAAGGATAATAACGGATATGAGAGGATACATGGAGGTTTCGGGTATGGAGATAAAAACGATATGGGTAAATCAATTCTAAAGTTTGCAATATCGTATAATTTGATAATAGCAAATACACCTTTTAGAAAAAGAGATGAACACTTAATAACCTTTAAAAGTGGTTTTAATAATAGTCAAATAGACTTTTTTCTTACTAGAATGACGGATAGGTTAACATGCAAGGATTGTAAAGTTATACCAATAGAGAGTTTAGGTACACAACATAGATTGATGGGCTTAGACATGTCTATTAAAAAGTGGAGTAGAAAAGCTAACATGAACAAAAAACTAAGAACTAAATGGTAAAATTTAAAAGGAGAGAATTTAATACATTTTAAAAATAAGATAATTAAAGAAGATATATGGAACATAGATAATGAGACTAATATTATGTGAAATAACATGTCTTCTTGTATTAGAAAAATAGCTAAAATATACTAGGAGAATCTAAAGGTTGTAGATTATATGGTAAGGAGAGTTGGTGGTGGGATGAGAGCGTGCAAAAGGTTATTAGAGAAGAAATATTTATATAAAGAGTGGCAAAAGTGTAAAACTAGGGAAAACTTAGAAAAATATAAACTAATAAAGAAGAAAAAAGGGTTAGTAAGAATAAATACAAAGGTTATGAAATTTTTTATAAGAAAGAATCTAAGGAGGGAGAGAAAGATATATGTAAGCTTGCAAAGATTAGAGAAAGGAAGAGTAGAGATTGGGGTAATATTAGGTGTATTAAAAGTGAGGATTAAAGAGTTCTAGTGACCGACGGAGAAATAAAAGAGAGGTAGAGGGATTACTTTTATCAATTGTTTAATGATAACCAAACAAGTGAGCAAAATAGAGATTTTGACCATATAGTGAATGATAGGAACTACAGATATTGTCATAAAATGAAGATTAGCGAGGTTAAAGATGCTCTAAAGAAAATAAAAAGTGAACGAGCCGTCAGACCGAACAATATCCCTATTGAAGTTTGGAAATATCTTGGAGATATAGGCTTAGGATGGTTAACTAAACTATTTAATAAGATTATTGAGACAAAAAAAATACCGGATGAGTGAAGGATTAGTATTTTGATACCGATATATAAGAAAAAACGGGATATACAAAGTTGTTCAAATTATCGAGGTATAAAACTCACGAGTCATACTATGAAACTTTGGGAGAGGATAATTGAGCAAAGACTAAGAAAAGATATATCTGAAAATCAATTTGATTTATGCCTGGGAGGTCAACTATGGAACCTATATAAATTTTGAGACAGTTGATGGAGAGATATAGAGAGAAAAGAAAGGATCTACATATGATTTTTATCGATCTAGAAAAAACTTATGATAGAGTATTTAGAGAGGTAATGTGGTGGGTATTAGAAAAGAAATATGTATCTAGTATATATATTGATGTGATTAAAGATATGTATGATGAGTAACTAGAGTAAGAACTAATGAAGGAGAGACTAAACTATTTCCTATTACCATAAGTTTATACAAAGGGTCAGTTTTAAGTCCTTATCTTTTTGCATTAGTTATGGACCAACTTACTAAGCACATTCAGGATGAAATCTCATGATGTATATTATTTACTGATGATATAGTATTAGTTGATAAAATTAGAAGAGACATTATTTATAAAGTAGAAAGATAGAGACAAACTTTTTGAGTCTAAAGGTTTTAGAATTAATAGAACAAAAACAGAATATATGGAATGTATTTTTAGTAAAAGTAGGAAAGAAAAAGAGCCTATGGTACATATTGATGGCTAAGAAATACCTAAAACTAATCATTTTCGCTATTTAGGATCTATCATTAGGCATGATGGTGAGATAGAGGAAAGAAATACCTAAAACTAATCATTTTCGCTATTTAGGATCTATCATTAGGCATGATGGTGAGATAGAGGATGATGTTGTGCATCTTTCGCTATTTAGGATCTATCATTAGGCATGATGGTGAGATAGAGGATGATGTTGTGCATCGAATCAAATCGGAATAGTTGAAATGAAGGAGTGCTTAGGGAGTCTTATGTGATCGTAGAACACCAATGAAACTAAAGGGAAATTTCTATAGGACGATTATAAGACCAACTATACTTTATGGGTCAGAATGTTGGGCAATTAAAAACATGTTAAAAAATGTGTAGCAGAAATGAGAATGTTGCGATGGTCTTGTGGGTATACATTAAAAAATAAGATAAACAATGAGTACTTCTGTAGTAAATTAGGGGTTGCGCCTATTGAGAATAAAATGAGAGAGAATAGATTAAGATGGTTTGGTCATGTACAAAGGAGACCCCTTAGTGTACCAATTAGAAAAATTGATAATATTAGAGTTAATAGGGCTAGGAGATCTAGAGGTCGACCTAGAATGACTTGGTCAGAAGCAATTAAGAATGATATGATTAAGACTAACATAATGAAGCAAATGACCCGCAACAGAATGGAATGAAAATATAGAATTCATGTAGTCGACCCCAAACATTTGGGATAAAGGCTTGGTTATTGTTGTTGTATTTGGACAAAACGGGAAAATTTTCATGGTTTATAACCTACAAAAATCGCAAATTTTCAACTCTGCGCAAATAATTATCATTTGGACAAAACAAACAAAAATAAAGAAAAAACGTCGGTTATAACAAAATAAAATCGATAGTTTTCTAGTTTTCTTTATTGACTGCCCTTTGGTCGAAACAGGAAAAAAAATGAACTAAAATCATTGGTAGGACATGAAGATCGCGAATTTTCTAGTTTGCATAATTATTTGGCACTTGGTAGAAATAGTCAAAAAATCAACAAAAATCATGAGTTATAGCTCTTGGAAATTGCTAATTTTCGAGTTTGCGTAATTAATTGTCATATTTTTGAATCGTACAAAATGGAGAAAATTCATAGGCTACAACCCACGAAAATTCATAATTTTTGAGTTTTCACAATTGTTATTTGGTCAAAACATACAAAAATAAACAAAAACAGTGAATTATAGCCCTTGAAAATAGCAAGCTTTTGAGTTCGCGTACTAAATTGCCAGTTGGTCTAAACGAAAAAAATGCAAGAAAATCATGCGTTATAGCCCACTAAAATTGTGAATTTGTGATTGTAAATAATTAGCATTTGGTTGAATGGAACAAAAATAAACAAATTCATAGGCACATAATTTTCCTATTAGATTAATTAATTGTCATAAATTATAGTCATTTGGCCAAAACGAATAAAGGTAGACAAAAACCATGTGTTATAGGCCACAAAAGCTGTAAATTTTCCAGTTTGCATAATTAATTGCCATTTGGCTTAAATGGACAAAAATCGTGAGTTACAGCTCACAAAAATCACTAACTTCGGAGTTAAAAGTAATTCACATTTTGTTAAATAATACAAAATGAAAAAAATTTATGGGTTATAAAGCTAAAATTGATAATTTTTGCATTTGCATAATTGTCATTTGGCTGAAACATACAAAAATGAACACAGAACGTAAATTAAAGCCCTTCAAAATCGCAAAATTTGGAGTTTGCAATTGTGCCATTTGGTCAAATGGAAAGAATGACAAAAAATAATGGGCTATGACCCTGAAATTCGCGATATTTCGAGTGTGCGTAACTAATTGCTATTTGGTCGCAACGAACAAAAACAAACAAAAATCGTAAGTTATAGCCTACAAATCCAATAATTTTCCAATTTGCTTAATTAATTACTATTTGGTCAAAATGTATAAAAATGAAAAAAAATAATGGGTTATGGGTCATGAAAATAATGAATTTACCCGTTTGCACAATTAATTATCATCTGATCGCAATGGAAAAGGCTCGTGAGTTATAGCCTATGAAAATCATTAATTTTGGAGTTTTTCTATTTAAGTGTCATTTTGTTGAAACACTTAGAATGGACAAAAACTGTGGGTTAGAGCCCAAGAAAATCGATAATTTTCGAGTTTGCATATTTAATTGGCATTTGGTCGAAATGTCCAAAACGAATAAAAATGGTTAATCACAGCTCTTAAAAATCACGAATTTTCTAGTTTGCACATTTAATTACCATTTAGTCGAAACAAAAAATGCGAAAAAAATTATCAGTTATAGCCCACTAAAATCGCCAGTCTTCGAGTGTGCATAACAAATTGCTATTTGGTAGACATGAATAAAAAACGTATAATGTGGGTACAGACCACAAAAATTGATAATTTTCTAATTTGCTTACTTGTCATTTCGTTGAAATAGGTAAAAAAGGACAAAAATCACGATTTATACGCCATGAAAATCACAAATTTTCCTATTTGCACAATTCATTGTCGTTTGAATGAAATGGAACAAAATAGAAAAAAATCATCAGCTAAAGCTCACAAAAGTCATAAATTTTGGAGTTTTCATAGTTAATTACAATTTTGTCAAAAATGTACAAACATGAAAGAAGTCGTGGGCAACCCACTAAAATTGATAATTTTCGAGTTTGCATAATTAACTGCTATTTGGTTGAACATGCAAAAATGAACAAAAAGTGTGAATAATAGCCCTAGAAAATCACAAATTTGAGTTATCATATATAATTGTCATTTGGTTGAAACAGAAAATCGTTAAATTTTGAGTTTTCGTTTATAATTATTATTTCGTTGAAAAAAATGGATGAAAATCATGACTTGCCAACGGAAATCACGAATATGAGTGTAAGTAACTGCGAATGAACAAAAGCAAATAAAAATCAAGGGTTACATACCACAAAAATCAATAACTTTCTAGTTTGCTTAATTAATTGACATTTTGTTGAATGGATAAAAGTGCAGAAAAGTCATGCATTATGTGCCATGAATATCGCGAATTTTCCAGTTTGCATAATTAATTGTCATTTACTCGAAAGGGGCAAAATGTGAGTTATAACTGATAGAAATTGCTAATTTTAAAGTTTGCGTAATTAATTGTCATAATGTCGAAACGTACAAAATAAATAAATTTCACAAGTTATATTACCTAGAAAATCGATAATTTTCTAGTTTCCATAATTAATTTCCATGTGGCCAAAAAGTATAAAAGTGAACAATATCATAAATAATAACCCTCAATATTTGTGAATTTTCAAGTTAGCATATTCAAATGCCATTTGGTCAAAACGAAAAAAATGACAAGACATTGGATTATAGCTCACAGAAATCGCAAATTCTTTAGTGTGCGCAAGTAATTATCATTTGGTTGAAACAAATAAAATAAGAATACGTCGTGGGTTATAGCCCGCAAAAATCAATAATTTTCTAGTTTTGTAGTTAGCCTAATTAATTGCCACTTGGTCCGAACAAATAAGAATAAATAAAAATCATAGATTATGGAAGACGAAAATCACGAATTTTCCAGTTTGCATAATTAACTGTCATATTGTTGAAATGAAACAAATTGTGTTATATCTCATAGATCACTAATTTCGATTTCGAGCAATTAATTAGCATTTCATTGAAACATGCGAAATGGAGAACCCTCGAAAATTGATAATTTTTGGTCGAATTAATTAATGTACAAAAATAAACAAAAATCATGAATTATAGGCCTTGAAAAGCGTAAAATTTTTAGTTTACGCATTTAATTGCTTATTAATCAAAATGGGGGGAAACACGTGTTATAGCCTATGAAATCATGAATTTTTTAGCGAGCATAAGTAATTACCATTTGGCTAAAATGGGCAAAAATCGTCAGTTATAGCCAGCGAAAATCGATAATTTTCTAGTTTGCTTAATTACAGCCATTTGGTCTAATGTGAGAAAACATGGACAAAAATTGTGAATTTTCTAGTTTGCATAATTAATTGCCATTTTTTTTAAAATGGACAAAAATCGTGAGATATATCTCATGAAAATCGCTAATTTTGCAATTTGTCAAATTAATCGCCATTTGTCAAAACGTACATAATGGACAAAATTCATGGCTTACAACCCACGAAATGATAGTCAATTGCTATATGATCGAAATTACCGAAGCTTGTCTAATCAGTGCATGTAATGTAAATGAATATAGATATCAAACTATCATCAACTGACTATAAAAAGATATCACAAAGATACAAACAAAAAGGTGAGAGTATTAGTCCATAAGAACTACTTGCAAGAGCCAGTATAGGTTGAGGATAGCTTCTAAAGATAAGTTTCGAGTAAATTGCTATATGATTAAAATTACCAAAGCTTGTCCTATCAATGTAGGTAATGTAAATGAATATAGATATCAAACTATCATCAACTGACTATAAATGGATATCACAAAGATAAAAACAAAAAGTCGAGAGTATTAGTCCATAAGAACTACTTACAAGAGCCAGCATAGGTTGAAGATAGCTTCTAAAGGGAGTTTGTAGTGCCTGTTAGGAACAAAGGAACTTATCCAGGTTAGTCTTGATAATTAAAATTAGAACTGTGACTAGAAAAAAAATAAATATCATACATATGTATGTTCATAAACATGCCAAAACTAGATGTAACACCACGACAATATTAAGTTTGAAATCTTCCTAGGAAAACATATTTCAATATAATTAAAAATTTTGCAATATTGGCAGCAAAAAAGGTGTTGCACAATTCAAGAAAGGGGAACTATTAAGCTCATTCAAATAAATAAAAGTCTCTAGTTAAGTACTTATTATCGGTATCATTGTATGTTTACACTCTTGAGTCTTGAAGGTAATAGTAGCACGTATTTAGCAGGAAGCAAATGAACGATCCACGAAGGCTACCACATTAAAGATGAAAAAAACCCTAAAATATGCATGAATAGTCGAAGACACACTGAGTTGTCAATGCATAGGTACAGCTTTAGTGTATGTCAATTGTCAAGTGTTCTAAGTTTATACAAGGCGTATCATAATTCCTTAGTTCTGGTATATTCCAATAGCAAATTAGTTCATTGGGAACATGCACCTCGTTAGTTACATGAGAAACACAAGCCAAAAGGTTGAGTGGTACTTATTAGATACACGACCAAACAAAGTTTTTTTTTAATATCCAGCTGATTAAGAAATTATTGCCAATCTCACCAATAATTTTTGAAGACTCAGGCAGAGGTCAAACAAGAAAAAAGAACTGAACCGAGGCATTCAATAGAGAAGACCATAGGCTAACATCCATATAATTAACCAAGAAAAAATGGAATAAAATTCCGCTTCACACTTGGTTGCTCCCAATGTTCTATGTCGTCATTAGCGCTCATCTGATGTTGGAATCTCATCAATTTAGTTTAAAATTCTGCCACTTCATCCACCCATCATTCATCATCCAATTCAATGCTCAATGCAGTGTTTTAGACAGCTTGTTTCCTTCACAGAATCAGAGGTGACCTTTCTCATTTGAAGAAAGATGTGCTATAATAGCATCATAGACTACTAAACTACCCTGCTTGAATAAAAATAATTCAACTTATATAACATCCTCTTTATATATATATATCCAACAGATATGAAAACAGCTGCCATTATCTGAAGGGATGACAACAACTGACGGCCATTTTAGTTTTTTGTTATCATTAATTGAAAACAATATCTATTTTATCCATAATTAAACGTGCCTTTTCAGCTTTCATGTGCCATGCACCATCATCAATCCTGTCAAAATCGCCCCCCCCTTTTAAATGGCATCCGCATTTTCCCAAACCCATAGCCAGGGGCGGATCCAGGATTTTAGTTCTGGGGGGACCGCGTACAAAAGATAGATAAAAAATTTTCTTAATGTAATTTTATTCACAAGAGATATACCACAACCTAAATAAAACGAGTAGAATAGCCAACATCAATATCTCCAAAATATTTCAAAAGAGGAAGACAAATATTATATAGAAAATAGTCAAATAAGCATCATCTATTTTTTTATAACTAAAATTTCTCTAACTAAAAGGAATTCGACGTTCCTTAAAATTTTTAAAGTCTTCAATGATAGCATCAATGCTCAGACTTTTAGCAATTTCTCTTTCAATAAACACCATTAATACATCGGAGAGGAAAGCATCATCCATTTTGCTTCGAAGCCTAGTTTTGACGATATTCATAGCTGAGAATGATCGTTCTGCAGTAGCAGTAGAAACTGGAAGAGTAAGCACAAGTACGATCACTCTAAAAATGAGGTCGTATGTAGCAGATTTATTAGTCTTTACCAACCATTGACACAACTCAGAAATGGTTGAAAGAGTTTTGAAATCTGACCCTTTGACTACATTATGCTCATAATGTTTCAGTTACATCTTCAAACTCTCTTTTTCTTCACTTGTAAAATCTTGTGCATAAAACTTGACAATAATGCTCTTTTCTTGAATGAATCATTAGTGTCCACAAACCACTACACAATAGACATTTGCTCTTTTTTTTGACTCATCACGGGCTTCATCAACAATAATGCAATACTTGGCAACTCCAATTTCTTCACGAATTGCATTTTTCAATCTCACTGAAAACACATGAAGTATTTGTTTTTGAATATCATGACTTGTATATTTGGCATTTTTGGGAGCTTTCGCAATTGCCTTTGAAAATTCGTCATTCTCCATGGCCAGCACATCCAAAAATTCAAGAAAATTATCACGATTGGACGAACTAGATTTCTCATCGTGGCCTCTAAACGGAATCCCTTGGAGTGCAAGCAATCACACCACAAGTATGTGAGCTCTTAACCGAAGACGATTTGTTGCAACTTGTTCAGCATTGAAGTTGTCGAATCATCTTGTTATATGCTGCGGTTGGTTCATCAAATCCTCACATGCTTTTTCAGCATTACGATGGAGTGAAGATACATTATCTTTTCCTATTTCAATGAAATCCCCTTTATTAATCTCTTAAGAATAACCCCCTTTATTAATAAACCCCCTTAAGAATAACCATTCGCTAAATACCTCTTCATAAATTTCCAATTTCAATGAAACCTCCTTTATTAATCTTGTTGCTGCTCATGGTAATGTATTTACTATTAATATATACATAAAACCCCTCAAATAATTAATATTCACAAACTAATTTTTCCCCAAATTAGGAATAGAGCACCCTAATTCCCCCCACCTCACCCCCAAAAAAAAAAAAAAATTTGAGGGGGCTTGAGGAATAGAGCACCCTAATTTTTTTTCCCAAATTTTGGGGGGCCGTGGCCCCCCCTAGACTGTATGTAGATCCTCCCCTGCCCATAGCCACACAGGGCAACACTATATGCATTTATTTCAGGTCTAAGCATCGATCCATCACGAAAACCCATAAAACATAAAATTGAAGCTTTTCCATCTACCTAGCATTTCCCCAGCGATGAAGCTTTTCCTCACATATCCACAATTTAAAAAGAAAAAAAAAGCAGAAATTACCTGGAGCTCTTGAGGAAGATACTCGTGCTTCATCGAGAGATCCATGGCGCGCTTGATGCGCTGGTGCCTAGCATCAACGATCTCTCGAGGAAGCCGATTCAGCGCCTCCTTGATGTCCAGATCCTCCATGGGATCGTGGAGGTCATCGTAGCGCAACCCTAACCAAAGCAATAAAAAAATTAAACAAACTGATGATGAATTTGGTGCTCAGATCTAAAACCGGATCCAAAAGTTTGCAGAAATGAAACCCTAACCGTATTTCTTGAGGCGAGTGGCGACGGCGTTGCGGTGCATGGCGGCCAAGGGGTTGCGACGGGGGTTGAGGATCCATTGAACGAATGAAGATTGCGCCATTGATTTTGATCGATTGCTGGATTTTGATTTAGGGTTTATTTGCTTCTCTCCTTTCGGATTTGGGATCGATGGAAGGGGGGAGGAAAGCTTTCCGAAACCGAGAAAGTGGGCGAGCCTGGTGTAATGGGCTTTTACTATCGTTTTGGGCCCAATATTTCCTAGAGTGGGCTGGCTTGGGGCTCACAGTGTGTACACTCCTGAGTAAAAATCCTTGTGAGGGTAGGCAAAAGTGAAGTATGATAGGAAATTCCTCAATCATTAGTTGAGTTTTTAAGAAAAATTTTCATTGTATTTGGTAAAGTGGTAATTTTAAATTGAATGGGCACTTCTATCCAATTCTTCTCTCGTTGAATGCAATCCCCCCTTTTCCTCTCTCCTCTCTCTCTCTCTCATCTCTCTCTCCGAGTCTCTCTCGTCCCCTGCGCTCTCATATAATACTCATATATATATATATATGATATATAATATATAATAAGAGACGAGGAGAGAGAGAGAGATAGTTAATGGGTATCATTCATATGAGGGGAGGTTTCCTTCTATGACGCACCGCCACATCCTAAAACACATGAATTGAGAAGGCACATAGTGGATGAATCCGCTCCGTTGAACTTGATTTACATATTCTAAACTCCAACACAACTCGCCACCACCCCTCCCGGCACGCAAGTTTGGGCGTGAACACGTCGTCGTTTGACCCTTCATCCACTCAGCTATCAATTTTACGGTTTTTTTGATGAATAGACTTTTGCACCATGGCTCGATGGAGGGTCCAAACGACGATCGGATCTTCACCAATCTTGGTGTGTTGGGTTTAAATAATGTAGATCAAGCTTTAACCGGGAGCGGATCATCCATAATGTCGGCTCATCATGTGATTTTAGAGACGTCAAGGAAGCGAAAATCCCCTCCTATGGCAAGGATACCCATTAACTCATATAATACTACTATATATATAATATATATATAATACTATAATAATAGTATATATTAATATATATATATACTACATATATATATATATTATATATATTATATCACTATATATCATATACTATATTATATTTTCTCTAGAGGTTCTATTATTTTCATTCTCCAACGCTCTTTCTTAAATTTAAAATTGGGGACCCAAAAATAGGACAGATAAAAGGGGACAGGTGAGGTGTCCTTCCTTAATTGCATAATGAGCTGGTCATTTTCGGATCCATGGGGCATTTTTCTTTAAAATTTCATGCATAATTCATTTGAAAATTATATGATTGACAAAGGGAAGCACAACATAAATATACACTAGGTAGTGACATATTTAAAACGAGTCTCATTTAACATGCATATAATATGATAATAATGGGTATGCTTGTAGTTGATGTGGTCATTTCTCATCCGCCCATTTAATAGGTGGATAATCAAATAGGGACTATTTTTAAGTGGGCACATCTACTTCTTTATTACTAAAGGAGAACAACAAAAAAACATCTAATGAATAGTAACTTTCAAAAATAATCTAAAAATGGTTCCAATAACCACTATCTAACACCCACTCTCACAACAGTTATTGCTCCCCTTGAATCGGAGAAGAACCAGCGATTTTCCACTCTCTTTCTCCTCCTTCAGATCTCCCGTGATTCGTCGACGCTGATGTCATCCTCCAATAACTCTCTGTTACCAATCTCAAAGTTGAATCTCGATCAAACAGCAAAGCAATGGGCGATGCGATTCCGGTCATGGTCCAGCGAGGGTTAGCCGACAAGCTGTACGAGAAGCGAAAGATCGCCGCTCTCGAGGTGTGAATTTTTTAAGGTTTTGTGTGAATTTTTTAGGGTTTTGTTTACTTCTTCGGTCGATTTAGGGCTTTGTTTGAGTTTTTAGGGTTTAGGCTGCTGTTAAATGTAGATTGAAGGGATAGTGAAGCAATTAGCAGTCACTGGCGACCATGAGAAGATAAGCGTTGTGATTAGTATTTTGACCATGGAGTTTACTTATTCACCACAGACGAATCATTGAAAGGTTTATTTCTTGGATTCTCTATTTTTTTATTAAAAATTTTTGGGTTCTTAGAAGATTGTAAAGTTTTGTTATTGTGTGTAGGGAGGATTATTAGGGCTTGCTGCAGTGACAGTTGGATTGGCAACAACAGCTCCCCAACATCTTGATGTAAGAATTTGAGTAGTGCATTTGTTTCTTTATGTTACTGTGCTATGAAAATGTAAATAAATATGCTGTAAATAAATAAATACACGAAACTTAGATGGATTCTTAAGAAAAACAGCAAGAAATGTGATAAATTGAAATGAAATAAATTATCTGATGGCGTGTTATTCTAGAATTTGTTTGGTGCACTTATCTCTTGGTTAAATGTTTCTTGAATTCTCTGTTGAATTTATCTTCGTGCATAGATTATTTGTTATTGTAGGTAGACAAGAAATGCATGAACTTAGATGGATCATGGTTGTTTCCCTTCCCAAAGGATAATTCAGGGCATGTGAGGCTGATAACTTCAGTTTATTATTGAAATGAGCTCTTAGATATCACATTTTTTATAGTTTCAATATTGCTAGGCTAGAGATTAGCTGCTTATATATCTTATGAAAGAAATTACCCACCTGGATATGATATTTGCATTTACTAATTACATAGCAGACGGGGAGTTTATTTTGAGGCAAAGACATGGGAAAATAATGAAGCAATTAGGTAGTGGGAACTTAAGGAGTAATGATATATTTAGCACATTATATCATGGGAAAATGTATCTTAATTTCTTTTGTTGATTTAATCTACTCCTAATCTACTTTTGATGTTTAGGGGTTATTGATCTAATACAATCTGCTTTTGATGTTTTTGATGTGTTCTTGATTTTAGTAATGATTCAAATTCTATGATTTCTATTTCAAATTGTATTTGATCGAAGCTTATTTTTTGGAAAATAAGAGAAAATAAGAGTGATATAGTTAAGATTTGAGCATTAATTAGAATTAGGGATGATTGGAACTCATTATTTATCCAAAATTAGCAAACACAAATTAGAAGAAAAAGAGGATGTTGATTTAGTGTACTTTTCTCCCTAATTTTTAATTGCAAGATGATTTGCGCCTTCGATATATTTGAGCTAATGCAACCTAACATGTAAAGTAATGACTGAAATTATCATCCTTTGTATCCTTAACCTTAAAGATATTAATTGAATGTGTTGAGGTGATCATTTTTGTGTGTGCCTCCATCATGGATAGTTTATATAACCTGCGTAAAGAACACGCTTCATTGACATATTGCTCGCAAATTGTAATCCACCAAATATACCCTCCATAATTTAGTCAACATCAAAAGCTGTATGTTGGCCTTTTTCATGTTTTTCTGCCATAGTAATCCGAACTATCAAACTATTGGAAGAAATTCTAAATTTATCATACATTAGATATATAAATGCTAATGACGTGTGCACAAGATATACCAGTGTTACTGATGATAAATAGTTTTTTTAATTCGATTAACTTCTATAGAAAGTGCGTTGTAGATGTTCTCTACATTCAAAGACATAGAACATCTATTTGTGAGTATCTTCTGTTTACAGTGACAAAGATTTGTTGTCATACTTTTGAGTCTAATATATAGTTTTAATTAATATGAGCATTATGGACTGAGGAATTAGTGTTCAATTAAGTATGTAGAATATTTTAACGCATCTATCAGCTGTGTACATACATCTATGAAAATTCTAAAAGGTACTGTACAATTATGGTGTCTACCCTCGCATATATATGTTCAATATGTTTCTAACCACTTATGTATGAATTTGATTAACGACGAATGTGAAGAAAATATTTCCCCACTTAAAACCATGCTTCTTAACATACTTAAACTGTCTTTACATTCTTGCAAGATAATTTACTAAACTATATTCAAATTGTACTTTATAGTAACACATTGTTTCGTGCTACGGCTTTCAGTATTAGGGGATCTTTCTTACTTGATAAAACTATTAAGTGCTTATACTAATGGAATTAAATCTTGATGCAGGAACTAGGTATCTAGCCTTCGATAAAGGAGCACAAATTTTGGACACATAAGATCATTTGTGTACGGTAAAATCAGTTTCTCCTGGGAATTTGCAGAAAATCTTTTAGAAACCGTGCTTTACACAGGTCTAAATACTAGTTTAAATGTATGGAGAAAAAGCATCCGCGTCACTACCAAACAAAAATTTTATGTTTGGTACGAAGCATACCCATTATTCTCATAAAATTGTTAGATCTACATCATAAAACTTGAGATCTAAAACCATATAGCCATGATTAATTCAAAGAGATTGGTGACGCAAAGAATCACGCAAAACTTCGTGCCAAGTTGGATTTCAAATCTGGACTTATGCAAAATAGGCATTCGGAGCCCGTTAAGTACTCGCATAACGCCACAAGGGGGTGGTTCTAAACGTGGCGACTGCCCGAACATAACTTTGATCGGCTTAAAGACAAAAATAAATTGTGCCTGAGAATGCCAAGGACACAAAGCAAGGTTTTATACTCCAAGAAGAAGAGCGCAATTCACCAATGATTATCGTCATACCTGGGAGATCAATACCAAAAGACGATACGAAATTTTTGCAATCAATACCAATGAATCGTATTATCAAATTGAGGTTGTGAAAATAATTTTCGAAGGAGAGTTATTCGAGAGATAAACTCTCGTTGTTCCTTTGTGCACGGACTCGTCAAAACAGCATTATCAGAATGTGATGTTTCAAACGAGAAATCAATGCCACGAAAAGTCTCTGCATTATGCAAACCTAAGCTGAGAAATTTGCCGCAAAAAGAAAATCAGCTGGCCGCAACAATGATGATTCCTGAAGTCATCCATCAACAAGGTAAGGCTGATAGAAAGAAAGTCTAAACGCATTCAAATGATTCAATCCCGGACTTTTTCCCGCGAAAGGAAAAGTCATCCAAGAATTGCTGCCAAAAAAAGGAATGTCCTCGACTCAATTAGAGCTTATCAGACCAGAGACTACAAGAGAATCCAAGAAGGAATGTCTCGGAGGATGGAATTACTCGGACACTTATTCGCAATCGCTTCTGATGATAAATGTCTAGCCAGCAGGACAAATCAGAGAAGTTTCACAATCACTGCTGATCAGTTCACTCAAATACTTCAGGAAAAGCTCTAGCCAAAACAACGTGAAAGAATATTAGAGCGAAGTGAAGACAGAAATGAAGTTGGCTATCCCAAATGAGAGAAGCTGTTAACATCAACAGGCCTGCAACCTCCTGAGCTCCAATCAAGCGAATTGAATCCAGCCACCACACTCGGAATGTTGTACAGAGGACAGTGATCCAGAGGTGGTGAAGTCATTCATGGGGCTGATAACCTCCAATGACAACACGCTGGGGTGGTTTAAACGGATCCTACCAATAACGATATTGGGGGTGTTTAATAGCACCTCTCACTGGGGGTGGTCGCAATTATTCTTTAATCGACATCATTCAGAAATATAAAATGGAGACGATGACGGGAGAAATGCAAAAAACTTGAAGACAAAATGCAATGGCTTTGATGACGGCTCAAGATATTGTTTTAAGAAGACGTGTATTCCATGTCGCTTATCCGAGGAATGGGGTTCAATACCATACCCTCGACAAATTCAATTCTGATTACTTTCACACGCATCCGTTTGAAGGGAAGAGTTCCGCCGATTCAACACTTGATTATTTCAAGTCTCATTGGCATAATCTCTGGAAAGAGGCCTTAATGATCCCCGGGTCATCGTTGGGCACCCCTTCGTGCCGCGCCTTCGGATTGGTCCGGGGATCGGTGAGGTCAACAGGAGCATCAATTGCTGGGATGACATAGAATTGTTACCTCAGCAACTTCTTTGATGATGACGCCGAAGTGTCAATCGGACCCTCTAGATGAGAAGCAAAAAGACGAGAGTCAAGTCGAAGATTTTGTCAAGCGTTTTCCGTTGGGCAAAGCAATGAATTGCAGAGATCCTATTACAGGAGGCGAGTTATCCTGCAAAACATGCCACAATAACCTCTCCATCGATGTCCTGGAAGCTTCTGGGGGTCGTGCCATCCACAACATTGGAAGAGTTAAAATCTCGGGGTGAACAAGCTGAACACTTTTCTTAAAAGAAGAAAGCTGAGAGAGGGCCAACCGCAATGCTCTGCTCGTTGGATGCGACTCTCGATCCGAGGTTCAAAAGGAGTATTCTTTGCGAAGATGATGAAAGCTCCAGCCATCTGGAATACCTCCTGGCCAATGACAAAATCGAGCTACCCAACCTATTAAAGATCAGGATGGAGCTAAGAGGATTTACGGATCCAAACTACTGTGGCGCACGACAGAAGGTTCTTCATCCCCTGAGATTTGCTTCGGACTTCAAAAATAAAATCCAAGCATTAACTTGACTCACGGGTCAAAATGGCGAAAGCAAGTCCATGCAACTAACTTTAAAAAAATAAAAAAGATGACCATACTCGCATCGGATACATGAGTATAAAACTGTTTCGCCATATGCCATGCGGATACATGAGTATAAACTGTTTTCGGCCGCTACTCCCATCGGATACATGAGTAATAAACTGTTTTCCCCTACTTACTCTCCATCGGATACACGAGTATAAACTGTTTTCCCCCAAACTCGCAGTGGTGGCACGAGTATAAACCTGTTCCGCCACAACTCCAAAGAGTATAATAGTATAAACTGCTTCTCGATTAATCCATACTGGAGTATCAATGTTAAACAGAGCCGTTCCAAAGGAAGCTGGGGTTGGATAAATCATATAACGGGTAAAGTCCCGGAAGAATGTTTAATGTTAATATTCTTAGGCGATAACCCGATCATTATGAACAAAGTGATAAGCACTAAAAACTCTTACTATAACTTCTGAATACTCTTTTGGCTGAGAATGAGATTGCGATCACTTCTTTAAATCAATCTTCAGCTCTCAATTGCCATTTTGGTCAAACTTTAAACAGTTAGGGACCAAAAGCTAAAATCGCCTCGCGATTCTTTCCATGAACGAGAGGTCACAAATGAAGCGATCAACCTTAAACAGTTAGGATCGTCTCAAATTCCATCTTGGTCAAACGCTTTAAAACGTTAAGGACCAAAGCCAAAATCCCTCTCGATTCCTACCATGAACCGAGAGGTCCACAAATTGAACGATCAACCTTTAACAGTTAGGATCGTCTCGAAATTCCCCATCTTGGTCAAACCTTTTAAACAGTTAGGACAAAGCGCAAAATGCCCTCTCGATTCCTCTCATGAACGAGAGGTCCCACAATCCACAAATTGAACGATCAAACCTTTAAACAGTTAGGATCGTGCTCAAATTTCCATCTTGGTCAAACTTTAAAAACAGTTAGGACCAAAGCCAAAATCTCCTCTTGATTCGTCCATGAACGAGAGATCCACAAATTGGCGATCAAACCTTCCTACAGTTAGGATCGTCTGCAAAACTCCCAACTTGGTCAAACCCTACTACAGTTAAGACCACAACGCAAATCTCCTTTGATTCATTTTTGGAAGCGAAGGGTAGCACTTTTGAATGAGTAATCAAACCTTATGACAGTTTAGGATTATTCAAACCATCCAGATTCTCTAAGTGGAAGATCCCACTTTGAAGTTTCTTTAACTCAGGAGATAGAATATAAAATTCTTTTTCTTCGCGCGATTCTGGGTTTATCTCTAACCAACAAACAAGAGACCTAGGAGATAGAATATAAAATTCCTCCTCTCGCAATTCTGGGGTTTATCTCTACCAAACAAACAAGAGACCAGGAAGATTAGAATATAAAATTCTTCCTCTCCATCAATCTGGGTTTCAATCTCTACCAACAAACAAGAGACCAGGAGATAGAATATAAAATTCTTCTCTCGCATCATCGGGTTGCATCTCTACAACAAAAGAGACCAAGAGATAGAATATAAAATTCTTCCTCTCCATTACAGGGTTCATCTCTACCAACAAACAAGAGACGCAGACTACATCCCATAGGTACGAGTCTAAACTTTTTCCCTAATCTCACAGGAAGTTTGCTGAGAATATTACTCAAATATTCTTAAGAATAACCTGATTTACCTCCCAACGGGTTATATGAGGTACACTATTTCCCGAACACTCCAATAGAGGGCATAGCAGTATAACTATTTTCTATTCTTCGACGCAGTTCAAATTCAAGACTTCGACAACCGGTCACCGATAACGCAGCACCGGAGGAATTTAGCTATTCTACAAAGCGCTGAATAGGCTAAAAGATGAAGAATCAAGGATTGACAGCCATTCACGAAAACCGTTCTAACGCAATTTCCTCAACCAAAAGTACTAAAGAAATTGCAAGGAAAACTTAATCATATCCAAGTGTCGCCAGACTCCTCTCAAAATGATGAGTCTGTGATACTTTGGAGGGGGTATCTGTAGAGCGTCAAAAATGCCTTACAGAACATCCTAAAATATGCCACTCAGACAAAGAGAAGGTGATAAACATAGTATCTAAGTCATGGGAGATCATACCAAGCCCAAAGGAAGCAAAGGATCTGTGAATCAACATAAACAATGTGAATTCACAGAACAATGCAAACTACAGCGTGTGGGCGCGGCAGGCTTCATGGTGCCGCGGCTACAGGCGGCAGCTCATAGTGCCGCCGGCTAGACGCCGGCAGTTCATAGTGCCGCGGCTTGGCGAGCAATCCATGGTGCGCGCGGATACTATAGGGGATGCTACATAGCGGTTACGAGGTAGTTATGTGATGATTATGTGAAGTCTACGCTGGCGGCGTATCAGAAATAAAGAACGTGTGCTGACGTGTACAAAGCAGTTACCACGAAAAAGGTGGGTTAAAAGTCGTGGGAGGACAGTTTTCAAGCACGATGGAACGTGCTGGTAACTGCCCCTTGTGGCCGCTGCATTCATGCTGGGCAGCGCCAATAGACGCTGCAGTCCATGCTGCCAGCGCGCAATAGCCGCTGGCAGTCCGGGATGTCGCGGTCAAAGGGATAGTCGTTGATCGGTCTATTTCTCAGTTATGTCGCAAGGAGGCTATAAATACCCCCTATGGACATCATTGACGGGGGGCTGAGCATTTTCGCAAGAGAGATTAGAAGGCAGAGAGCCTTGAGTTTTGGTGAAATTAGAGCAGAGAGAGAGTCTTCCTTCTTCAACAAACATCCTCAAGAAGCATTCTAGCGAGTCCTAGAGATGCTTAAGGCTCAGACTTGCATCTTTGGAAAGAGTGAACATCTTACATTCGATAAAGAATATTCGCTTCAATTCTTACTGTCGATAAACGAAGGAGAAATCATTAACCCGTCACGGTTCAAAAATAATCAACATAATAAATTAGATAATGCTGTGATCGGTGGTCCACGAGTAAAAGCGGCTCGCCGCACATCGACAGGCAAAGATCGCCAACGGCAAGCAGCGATGCGCAAACAACGTGTCCTGCGTTTGTTTTCAGAGTTCGTAATTTTCCTTTTGTTGTGTAAAAGAAGTGCTTATAAAAAGACATATTTCTTTTGAATTATTGTAATCGACGCGAAGATATTAATGAATTCACATACGAAACCGAACTTTTGACGCAAAACCAAGGACGCAGTTGAAATAGACAGTAGCTGATCACATTCATGTAATTTTCATGCGCACTCCATGATTGATCTATGTCAATTTGATTGTAATTGGAAATATGTGACCATGTGATGGGTCGAGTCACGATTATGTGACGAATGCGCTTGATTCTCTATATTGATATAAGTCAATGACGTGAGATTGTCGGAAAATACCTTTTCAGTGATAGAGCAATTCTTGAGCTCATAAGGTTATAGCCAATTTAAGGATCATATGCGTGCGCCAAGTGGAGAATTGTTGGATTTAATACTTATAAATGACTTTTGTGGGACATATGATTAATCAATGTGTAATTTCTATCTTGTCAGGATAACTCACTAAAGGTGATCAATTAGTTGGGTTAATGGTATTTAAATATAATCATGGGGTTATATGTGCAGATACGCAGGTTTTGTAATTGTGATTTATTGAGGGGCTAATATTACAAAAGTACAACCTCTTATAAATAGGAGGGGTTATGGTCGGCTAATCTAGGATTACAACATTCTCTAATTCTGCTTCACCGCTCAAATGCTAAGAGAGAAATTCGGCTAAAAGAGATAACCCAAGGTTAGAAGATCCAAAACAAAACAAGATCAGCAATGGATTCAGGTATAAGCCTTCGCGCTCTTTTTAGATTTTTGTT
>NC_033800.1:147550450-147584628 GCF_001876935.1 Asparagus officinalis | reverse complement strand
AAGTATTCATTATGAGAGATACCAAGTAAAAATATTATATAAAACAATTGCAAGCTCGGAAAAAGAAAATAAAAATGGCATAAGTAAACAGGATTTTTTAAAAAAATAAACTTCTCAAGAAATATGCATTCATAGATACACGAGAAGATATGATAAAAACTCTAAATATTGTGGAAGGTATCAAAAACAAGAGGATAAATCATAGGAATGATAATGTCATATAATTTAAAATACCACAGAAAAAATAATGCTGAGCGAATTTCACAACTGTGTTCAAACTCCAAGATGTAAAGAGTTAGAGGGCGATAAGGACAAAAGAACGAGCCTGATTTTGAAGAGGCTCCAAAACCAAATGGGAACACCGAAACTCCAAGGAAAAGCATTAAAACATTTAAGAAACCTTATCTAATCCCACAATTACATGTTTATTAGAACTTATAATAGTGTAAGACGAAAAACTTAGTTATGCTACTATATAAAGGAGATAGCGGGGATAGTCAAATTTTTGAAGGGATGAAGGAAAGGGCATTATCATAAATTCATAATTCTATAGGAGTTTTTTTTTCTCCTTTTTTTCTTTTCTCTTTCTTTTTTTCTAGAATATTCTAAACCATGACATGACAAAGAATCAGAGCTCTTAAATTAAATATCTATCACAATGTGTGTTATAGGAGATATAAATAGGGCATAATAAGCTTATTTTCCCAAAAAAAAGTGTATTAGACATAAGTAAACACCATACAAAAATGGCAATTTCTATATGTTCTAATACAAATATTATCATGAGTTTAAATATCTGGACATAGTTAGGTTAAAAGTAATTAAATATATTAATTTGAGATAAAAGTATGAAAAAGACTCCATTTATTGACATTACCCAAGGCTTTCTTAGGGCGGTTTTTTTAGAAGTATCCCACCAAATTGTGATACATCCTATTTCTCTTTTGGAAATTTCATTGACACTGCTGCACGTGCATTTGCACATGACGTAAAGCTAGTGACACATAAAGGAGCATCCAAGACCAAAACAAGAAAGATGGATCCAAGAACTCTTAACATTTTCAACATTGTGTAAGATTTCAAAATGAGAAAACCACTATAAAGGATACAACAGAGAGCGAGGGAGAGAGAGCCTGACAGCAACGAGGGCACAATTCCAGCTATGGCCCTATCTTCTTCCTTCCCAATCTTCTTCTGATCTTCTGCCACAAACTCCTCCAACTTTTGAAGAACCTCAGAAAAAATTGCATCCACATTCCCCCCTTCAGATCCTAGTTGTCCTCCTTCGGAATCATATATATAGCCGCAGGAGTTAACTCCAGTGGCAATTAAAACTACTTGATTGACTTGGTTGATGAGAAGAAGTGAATTCAAGAAAGGTATTACCTATTTTAGATTCAATATACAAAAACATCAATTTCCGGTATCTAGGATTTTGATAAATTTTCAGAATATATAAAATGTTAGGTTCACTGTTATTAAGGTTTTTGCAAAGGTTTAGAGCTTACATGGTTAAGGAATTTGGCAAAGGAGATCGAGTTTGTGCTGCCCCAAAAGAAGGGGTTGATGTCGAGGAGAACGACGACAAGGCTGACATCATCTGACATTTAAAAAACATCACCAATCAAATAAATTAAGGAGAATAACAAATTTAACAAATAAATGGGATCAACAACTATCATATAAAGTTTTTCGCTAATCTTGAACTCAATTCAACTCAAATCAATATATCATGCCATTAAAATTTAAATATAAGCTGGAAAATTATTGATTGTTTACTTTAAAAAATGGCCCATTAAACAATATCCACTATTCAAATTCATGAAAAAAAAGTACCGCAAAAAAAATTCTTTTGAGACAAAAGTTATCTTTTGACGTTTGAAAGATGACAGAGAAAGTATATGGAAGTTAAAAATCTTAAATTTAGTTCCCCTAACCATTACACCAAAACTCAGAAATTATGGTGAAGATAAATGATTATAGTTTTATATTAATTCTAACATGCCCCCGCAGGTTGAGCGTCCTTTTTTATGGGTCGAAACCTGGACTCACGTAGCGGTGTGAATTTTTAGAAAATCCGCATTTAATTTGTGGCCGGTGAGATTTGAACCTGGGTTGCTCTGATACCATCTTAAATCTAGTTCCCCTAACCATTACATAAAAACTCCGAAGTTATGGTGAAGATCAAGGATCATAGTTTTATATTAATTCTAACAAGTAAAGGGTCAGCTGTTAAAATCAAGGAGTGCTCCCATTCACGGTGTGTTTGGGAGTTTACTTAGGGAAGGGAAGGAAGGGGAAGGAAGGGGAATTTTTCCCCTTCCTTCCCTTCCCCTCCATTACACCCCAATTTGGGGTGTAAGAATTTGGGCCAAATTTCCCCTCCATTCCCCTCCTCTACCCTCCAAAATGAAACTCCCAAACAAGGTTAAAATGAAATTTCCCTTCCCTTCCCCCTCCTCTACCCTCCAAAATGAAACTCCCAAACAAGGTTAAAATGAAATTTCCCTTCCCTTCCCTTCCCCCTCTCTACCCTCCATCCAAACAGGCCATAAGATCAGGTTTTAATTCGAAGAGGGGATCAATTGCTAAATCAAAGAGCGTTTGTGAATATTTACCCACCGGAAAAAAAAGTCCCTTTAAGAGATATCCACTGTCTAAATTCATAGAAAACAATAACGCAAATAAATTCTCTTGATATCCACTGTCTAAATTCATAGAAAACAATAACGCAAATAAATTCTCTTGATAGAAAATAACAGATAAAGCATGCGGAAGTTAGAAAAAGGCACCAATCGTTTAATCAAGGAACACCCATTAAACAAAATTGGATCTTTTGACGAAATTAGATCGAGAGAGAAGGGTAGAGAGTACCAGAGTAGAGCTTCGAGGGAGCGGGAGCCATGGTGGAAACAAAAAGGGTTTAAGAGAGGAAAGAGAACGAAGCGTAAATAGAGACCCCTTATCGGGTCGGGTTTGGATCCGCAGCCATGGACTTAATTCTATAATGCCCCCTAAACTTCAGCCTTGTCCCAACGAACCCCTTTATCACCACAGATACCTCATTGTAAGTCTCTCCCTAAAAATTCTAGGGTTTCGTTTTTTATATCAAAATCAAATCCATCAAATTTCGTCTTTTCCTTCTAATCGGCTAATGGATTGATTCAACAGGGAACTGATTTGATTGGAGATTTTCCACATGTCAAGTTGTGAGTTTTGACTACCGATGCCTCGTTCGCTGTCTCGACAGGCGCGATCGGAGCCGGTCACCGTATTCATATAGGTGGATCCATTACTAGTCTCACTGCCCTGGTCTTGATTCTGTTTTCGGATGCCTTTTTCTTTAGTTGATGTGAACTCTATTTATTAGGGGAAAATATTAATTTTTGTGGTTCTATTTGATGTAGTTTTTTTTTCCCCAATCAAAATCTCAGCTGACCAAGCTCATGTCTTAGCATAGGATGCTTGGCCTGCTAAATGAACAGAGATTATCTTCTCAGTGATATTGAGCACTTCCAAAGATTCCTACCTTTGTAATTTAATAGCCACACGTTGCACTTAAGTATTATAATCTACTCCTAGCAGTGCTACTCCGAAAACATCAGCTAGTTGGTGTATGATCCGGTTATTTTGGCTAGTTAGTCGTATTTGGTTGGTTACTCCATTTGCAATCATCGTTTTCGGATTTTGTTAATTGTATATATTTTACCTTAAAGCACGGATATTGGAGGATGCACGCACCATTGTTTTTTTCGTGCATGGTTAATAGTTATACATGTAAGTAGTGATGACTTTCCTGCTTCAATCCATTATAATCTTTGGACTCAATGTCAAAGAAAATTTCACTATATCTTGACACTTCAGTTGCCTGCATCATGCTGTTTAGTCCATGGGGAGATGATACTTCTAAATAGAAGAAGAAATGCCGTGCTTATAACATTTTGTTTCTATAAGCTTTTTAATGTTTATTAAGTTATTAACCTTGTTTCAAATGGTTTAGGATACTTTTCCAAGCTGTTAAGGTTCTCGGAGGTACCGTTTTTTAGATTATTGCCAGGGATTTCAACTGCATTGACTTTTTTTCTGTTATTCTTCGCTCTTCTGGAGTGTTTTGTGCCTACAAATAGTACAGGATAAATAAATATGAAAGAGAGATCTCTGTTAGGGTTTGTGTAATTAAACTATTCTTCGTGCTGCAAAACTATTATTTATATTTGCTAGTGACTATATTTTCCATTTGAAATGTTTGCCAATCTTATAGTACATTAGCAAATTATTGATCTGGCTATTGAAGACGTTGGCAGACAATAGTTTTGCATTTGAGTCGAATAACAATCACGTTCTGCTTACAATTTCATGATATTGATCTCCATGGCTTTAGTTTAATAACTTGGACAACGTCGGACAGCTTTTAACTTTGTGCACCCAATTTGGATTATATTAATAATTATTTTGTTGGTCTTACGAGCATGGGAAGGAGATGGAAGCAAATTATGATCTTATGATCTAACAATCATTGATAATAGTATTCAGGAAGACATTCTCTTAGTAGAATTTGCAGGATGTCCTGAGTTTCCCTCAAAAGGGCCCACATACGCAGGCGTTGGTTCTTTTTGGTTTTCCTTGGTTTAATTGGACTTACAGTCTCTTTTTTGATAAACATGGAGCTTACAAAGATTAGTCTTTAGCAACGCCAGAGGTAATCATGCACTTGTTTGGAACTACTGTGGAATTAGTGGTCAAAACAGGACTTCATATCAGTAGATTCAGTACTGCTTGCCGCTTGGTAATTGCTCATACTTATTTTCTGATTCCTGATAATTCTTCTATCAGGAGAAGAAGTCCTTCCATTTCACCAAGATGGCGTAAAAGCCGTTCTCCAACTCCTAGGAGGCGGAAAAGTCGCTCACCATCCCCAAGACAGTACAAAAGACAGAGGAGTAGGAGCACTACAAAATCACCTATATGCAAGTCTCGTAGCCCTAGTCATGGATCAATAGAACGTAGGAATGGTGCTGGGAAATTATGGAAGGAAGAAGAAGAAAAGAAAAGGTATACTGTTTTCCCCTATATATTTAAGTAGCTTTCTTCTAGAGGCTCGGATGTGGTTATCGTTTGCATTTTTTAAAAAGTTTGTATGTTATTGGCACACCCACTCTTTAATTGTCTCCATGAAAAATACAATAACATGTAAAGTTATCTTCAACTTGATATTGTGGCATATGTGAGTAACGAGCATGAATATAGTCATCGTTAAGTTTGGCTTGTCTTCACAAGTATACTAGGGGAAAACACTTACGTTCTCTAGCATTGAAATCAATGTATCAGAAGTTCTCATATAACTATTTCGAAACTTGACAATTAGGTCTAGGTTACACTGAGTATACAATAAATAAAACCAAGCTCAAGCTCCTCAAGTAGGTGTCAAGCCATAGACCCTCAACTACAAGGACGTTCAACACGTGAAAGAGTCATAACCATAGCTATATTGTTTTAAGACACAAATAATGAAGAAATGAAATTACCATGACCGAGCCGAACTATCATAAATATCCACTACTGAAGAAGTCTTACTATAGCAATACATGTATATATAAAGGAACATAACTGAAGCAAATGAGAATGTGTACAGCCTGACCTTAGCATGTATATTTGTCAACTAAAGGTTTGAGCCCAACTTCTATGGTACAACTGTATATCAAGCCGATCTGAGTACATCGCTAGTAACCTGTTGACACAATGTTCCTACTTATGGTGCCTTATTGTATTCAAGAAAGAGGGTGGGATAGACATTTGCTTAAATATTACTATAAGAAGAACCTTGCAAATGGTGTTTAGACCTGCAACTTAATCCCCTTCCCATCTGCATAAGTGCTAAACTATAGAGAGGGGAAATTTCCTTAACAGAGTGGTCAAATGTTTGTTATGATGGTGGTGATAGCTTTTTTTCTGTTGGGGTGGGTGCACTTCGTACTCTCTGTTCAAGATGAGAACAGTGAAGAATCTCAATGATTGATACAGGCTATGGAAAACTAACAAGCAGCAACATATATTAGTTTGAGTAAATACCAGCGAAGGTTAACAATGGATGGAATCCGGTTCCTACGCTCATAAGGAGTTTATGGTAATGAGAGCGGAATCATTCTAATTAAAGAGGAATTAACAATTAACAATGCAACATATATATAAGAAAAGGGAACTATTACTGCAAGTATGGTATATACTATATATTGCTTTGTCCAAGTCTAAATCAAATCCCAAGTCCATGGTTATAGACATATAACCAACTATAAGTACAATACCATTAGGCCACTTTGCTGGGAGCTATTTCTTCCATCTTCCATTCAATGTCACCGTTGTCCTCTCTCACTAAGTCATCAGATTCCATTGGCAGATTCAGAATGGAACATCTTGTTCGGTCATCCAAGCTAATTCTTCATTCTCCTCCCAAATTATTTGCTTACCATTACTACAAGACGATGATGCCTGTTTTCTCTTTGCGAAATGTTGGCCATGTCTGGGGCTGGGCTAGGTTGTTTAGTGTATGGACTGTAATTTTTATAACAGTTTCAGTATCTTCTTTTAATGTGACAATTGACATTCATCTTTCTTTTACTTTGTTCTTCTGAAGAATGTTGTAGAAATCTACACTGTTACATTTAATTTGATCTGGCATCAACTAGCTCATGGACTCCATAACAAAATCATTACTAATTTATTGGTTATTGCTCCACTTCATTGTGGCAGTGCTTTGCTGTAAAGTTTCTATGTGCTAAACTGCTAATCAGTTGGGTCCAAATCAACAAATGTTTTTGCTACATGAAAGCAGAAGCAGTTATTTGCTACATTGTAGTTTGCTCTTAAATGCACTTAGCTTCAGTATTGGGAAAGCTATGCATTAATGTGATAAGAGTTGAAGTGTTCACGTGATAAGTTTAAAGTGCTACAGATAATTACTTTGACATTCTTCTCCACAGGATTTTGAAGGAAGATACTGCTATAGTACCCCCTTTGTTATATTTGATGATCTCATTGGCTGACTCGTTTATCTACTGTTCATCAGTTTGAAACTCATTTATTTGGATCTGGCATCTTGTAGAGGTATGCCTTGAAAGCATAAACTTGTATTTAATATTGTGATGGGTAAGAACCAAAGGCTTGCCTGGTAAACGATAAAATGAAGCTTGCCATGCTGCTTGCTAATTGTAGCTGTTTGTCATCCCTGAAAGGCATGTACTGATGTTAATTGCTTCAATAACATGCTTGAATGGGCAGTTCTTTCTCTAACTTTTCCGTTGGGACTTATTAGGCGTCAAAAAGAAGCAGAGTTGAAACTGTTAGAAGAGGAAACAGCTAGAAGAGTTGAAGAAGCAATCAGGAAAAGGGTGGAGGAGAGTTTGAACTCTGACGAGGTCAAGCTAGAAATACAACGTCGGATAGAAGAGGGTAGAAAGAAGTTGTTCGATGAGGTTGCAGTTCAACTTGGGAAGGAAAAGGAAGCAGCTCTTGCTGAAGCAAGGCAGAAAGCGGTATGTTACCTTATAATGATGTGGGCATTCCCTAGATGCCCATACATAGTTTGCTGATTTGCTCATGATTCTGTTCTACATTCATTTTATTATGTTAATTTAATGCTCCTTTATGGGCTTTACAAGAAAGGATCGTCGTCTTGCAACGGAACTGTCAAATTTCTGTTGCTACCAGGTGGAGGATCAGATGATCTTGTTTACTGACACTCTTTAAGTGATCATTTATTTTAATTGATTTACAGCAGCCGTAGGTCCGAAAAATCAATTATCAATCAGTTCATTGTTCATAGTTATAACCATCAATTTTAAGCTTTGCCTATGAATTCCCTATGTAGAACATTTTTCTTAAGGGCACTTCATGTTTGCTTAACCAGCTGCATCACCTTATCTTCCCCTTCACTCTGAATGCCTTCTGTACTGTGGCTCACATCTTCTGGTTCTAGATCACGGGTGAAGTCAAATTTGATACTCCAACACAATATTTTTGGACCTTGGTGAAGCTCACTTTAGTTAGAATCCTTTTCATGGTAAGGACTAGGGTCTCTTGAGGGAATTCTAATAAAAGATACATGAAGAAATATGTTTACCAGTACCAGCTGTGTATGGTTACAAAAGGAGAGTGAAAGAAGCAGAAGGTGTTGAATTTGAGGCGATGGGGGGAATTTCGCATAAGGGATGCTACATCACCTTATCCTCAATTGGTGCAACTCTAAACTTTGGTATAATCAATAACTCACCTTATTACTTCTACCACTACAAAACAAGCATGTTGCAGCTATTTCATTATTTCTGCTTTTATTTACTTTTTCCAAAATTGCCTGGACAATATCACTCAGCACCCTAATCACAAGAAAGTCAAGTCTTATTGCAAGTTATATAAATATATTCTCTCGTCGCCAGAGAATGCATCTTTTTATCAATAAAATAAATATATCTGAGATTAGTTTGAAGGCATTATTTCATGGAAAATTTTGAACTTAATAAGCCTCTGTTAGTCTCTAATTGGATTCATTAGTTGATGCATTCTTGTTGTCAATTGTCCTTAAAACCTTGCCTTTGTTTCTTTGTTTCTTTGTTTTGTGCTTTTGGTCGGGCCTCTGCAGGAACAAGAAAGAAGAGAAAGAGAGCAATTAGATAAGATGCTGGAGGAGAACCGAAGGAAAGTAGAGGAGGCTCAGAAAAGAGAAGCTCTCGAACAACAACAGAAAGAATTGGAGCGATATCAGGAATTAGAAAGAATCCAGCGACAGAAAGAAGAAGCCATGCGAAGAAAAAAGATGGAGGAAGAAGAAGAAAGAGCAAATCAGATGAAGCTACTTGGTAAGAACAAATCTCGTCCCAAATTGTCATTCGCTATCGGATCAAGGTGATAAGGTTGTGCAAGTCCTGTGATTCGTAGTAGTGAAAGTCCTCAATTTGTTATGCCCTTAGAATTAGCTATACAGAGGGCATATATTCTGTGGAAAGACTTGCATCTTTATCCTCAAAAGCTTGTTCGTTCATTTTCGGTTTCCTATACTTTATCTTCTTTGCTGAGATTGTGGATGTGTGACATTTTTTCTTTCTCGTGTAAATGACCTGCTGATATAGTAATAAACTTTTTTTTAAGTTGATATGAATCGAACCCAAGACCTTGGAAGCTCTATTGGAACCTCCCAATCATCCGGGCACCCCCGGTTCCCGATATAGTAACAAACTTTGGATCATTGACAATGCTTTAGTTCAGCTAGCAGAAGTTTTAGGTTTTGTGCTCATTAATTGAAGTATATTCTCATCTTGTGTCTGCTCAAGGTAATTTATCTTATTAGTAGTTCTGCATCATCTACTGGTTTTTGTCATCTTTAGATTGAATTATTCTAGCTGCGTATTGATTTCAACTCCTCTTTGCATCCAAGACAAGTAGTTGACATCACAAATGGGCATCATTTTGTGTTCCAAGGCTTCTTGTAGATTTAGATTATGGGCCTCATGAAAAAGGATGAACATAAAGCCATCAGTGTTCATGCTTCTGATTAAATTGCTAATATGATATTAAATATGACCAATTAAAAAATAAATCAAATATTGTAGTCAAATTCACGGGACATGGTTTTGTTCCCTACTCTAGATATCTAGATATAGGTTCCATCTCAGTGTCCTATTACTATGCCCAGTTGCTAATAATGGAATAGTAGCAATGTTGGCAATAGAGGAGATCTCAGCATCATGCTATGTTTGCACCAAAGTTAACAAGCAACTGGTGCACATGACAAAGGGACCCTCTTATAGTTACAAAAATACCATATATGGAATATATATAAAAGTTTGTAGAAAATATCAAATTCAATAAAATAATATCTGAAAACAGACTGAAGGGCTGTCAAAATTCAGCACATTGCATGTGAAACTTCACATATCCTTTTCTAGTTCTATCCTAAATGCTCTTAATAGTTCTCACTTGTATGTATTTCTAAATTATGCACATGGAAAACAAGCTACTGTATTTTAAGACAGCAAAGCCCCCACAAGTGTTGCATTCTGAATTTTTTTTTTAATAGTTCTCTCGGTCATAGCAGCGTAAACTTCATCAAAATCTTAATGGCATTTTATTAAAAATTTGCATTTATGCTTATGTATCGGCATCATGATAAGCCACACATTGTATGAAAGTGATATCAAGTATTTTTAAAGAGGTTTCATGTCATCACTGGTTGCATTTGGCATTTACCCACATCATACCGTAAGACCTAGTCCAAAGTAAATTCTAAATGACATAAGAGTGCTGTTAGTGTTGGGGAATTTCACTTTCCCCGCCTACTACAATATGCGCAACTCCAAAGCCAACCCACAATCAACAAGATATAAAACGATCACAATCAAGAAAAAAAGAACACCGGGATTTACGTGGTTCGGTTGACCAACTTCGACCTACGTCCACGGGGCAACAATATGAGAAATTCACTATGTATCAGGGAGAACTACAAGCAACTTCGACCTACGTCCACGGGGCAACAATATGAGAAATTCACTATGTATCAGGGAGAACTACAAGAGGAACCACTCAACTCTCGTCTCTCAATCTCTCAACCTCACATACATAATCAACTCTCATACTCTCTCCAAAGCCCACTCCTTGTAATCTTTTGCACGGATAAATATCACGAAACCCTCGCCTCTCGCACAATATTCTTGAATCAGGCTACGCCCTCTGCTAACCCTAGATTACAAGAATATTGGCTCTCTCTCTCTACTACATCTTCTCTCTACTCTCTTCTTCTTAGTTTTTCCTCCAACAATAGAAGAATACCTCTTCTTCTTAGTTTTTCCTCCAACAATAGAAGAATATATATAGGAAAACCAAAACCATATCTCTAGCCTAACTTCCTAATTATAATAGGATTCAAACTCCTAATCATGATGAAACCCAATCTCCTAATCACGATAGATCTCTAACCCTATCTAATTCTCATGAAGTTATACAAAGAATCAAAGACACAATCCCAACAGTTAGCTTATGTGTCACTATGTTTACGATGATTGTTTATGTATACATGCCAGATGCCTTATATCGGTGCCTCTTCATTGTTGGCACATTTCATTATAGGTAAAATTTCAACAAAACCATCATAAAAATTTGGCATGTAATTTAAACAAGTACCATGCTCACGTAATTATCACAAGCTTAGTGTAGCTTTAAAGGAAACTTCCATAAAGTTTCTAACTTATGCTAGCAACAATTAAGCAAGTTAATTATGGGGTTTATTCATCTTATTGGGTCTATTGTGGGCGTGGTGGGCCCATTCACCATCTGAGGGTGGCCCAAGCCATGTGAGCATTTTAGAGGCTCACATGATGTAGGAGTGGATAGAGCACTGACAATTCCTTATTGAGTTTTCCAGCGTAATTTCGTTTTTAAATTGAAGCATCCATTTGAGATATTTTTCACCAATATCTCAAATCTTATCAGAAATTTCTTTTACCAATATGAAGAGATAAAAAAGATGCTGTTCTATTTTTTTGGTAGTCTAAAGGGAAACTCTACGAAACATCAAATTGTGCTACCACTTTATTCTGAAATTAACGGGAAGAAAGTCTAAAAGAGAGGAAATTAAAAGACTTTCTCTTCTGAGAATATTTGCGCTGCAAATTTTGAAGCTCCCTCTGTGCTTTTGCTTAAAGCTTATTGCGCTATGAACATCTTTCGGTTCGATATAATATTGCTTAATTTACCCGGAAATCCTTTCGGTTTTAGGTAAAGGTTCTACCAGAACGGCCCCATGAAATAGGGTGAATCGCTACATGTCTATAGGGATGGTTCTGATAGAATTCCTACTGTTTTAGATGTGAAGATTTCCGTCTGGTACGTTCACATTGTTGTTTCCAAACTTGAACGAGTGAACTTCTGGCCCAAAGAAGTAATGTTGATGATTTAACTCGTTGAAGTGCAAATAACCAAGAATTGTCATGATATTATCCACCAAAAAAAAAATTATGCGCTGTTGGAATGTGTAGCTATCTATTTGACAGTTAATAAACCAAACAATTTCGGTGCGATGCCAGAGTCATGGCGTCTCCCTGTCACAAAATAATGCTGATTAGGCCCGGCCGGCCCTGGGCCCGGAACCCGGGTCAAGTCCGGGCTCCGGGCCGGGCCCGGGCCGGCTCTTTTGTGCCCGGCCCGGCCCGGCCCGGATTATTTTTTTTTATTTTTTATTTTTATGTATTATATTATATATGTATATATAAATATATATTATATGTATATATAATATATTTTTATATATGTATAATATATGTATATATATAATATATGTATATATATAATATATGTATATATAACATATTTCTATATATGTATAATATGTCATATGTGTGTATATATATACTTAGTATATAAGTATATATAAGTATACTCTCTCTTATATATGTATACTCTCTTATATAAGTATATATAAGTATATACTCTCTTATATATGTATAATATATGTGTATATATATATATACTAATATACTCTCTCTCTTAGTATATATGTATATATAAGTATACTCTCTCTTATATATGTATACTCCCTATTATATAAGTATACTCTTTTATATATGTGTGTATACTCTCTCTCTTGGTATATAAGTATATATAAGTATAGTATATTACAACGGTTACTTCTTTCCCATTACCCCAACGAGCAACGGCTGCAAGGTTACTTATGCGATTCTCTCTCTCTTAAATTATAACTTATAAATATATACAATATATTTACATATAATATATGTATATATAATATATAGTTACATAATAATTTAGAAGTATATATACTAATACATAATTATATAAAATATAATAATATTAAACTAATTTTTAGCATTTTTTATCAAAAAAAAAGAAAAGAAATTTAAAAAAAAACTTGTTGGGATGTACTTATCTATTGTGATGCGATGAATTCCAAAATAAATTTATACTTGTAATTTGTAAATGATTTATTAATTATTAATAAAGAATTTATTTTTATAATTTTTTATTTGTAATTTATGTCATTTTAAGTGATTAATAAAATTATTTTTTTTATTATTTTTTTGTCTTTTTTTATAATTTAAAACTTAAATAAAATTTGAAAATTTGAAAAAAGAAAAAAACCCGGGCCGGCCCGGAACACGGCCTGGTCGGGCCCGGGCCCGGACCCAGCCCGGGGTACCCGGGTTCGGGTCCGAGCTCCGATTTTGCCCGGCCCGGGCCCGGATTTCTGGCCAGGCCGGGCCGGCCCGGCCCGGATGGACAGGGCTCCACATGAGCCTCGCCATGTCACGTAACAACTTCTTTGGGTTTGATATGCTTCACATTTTTTGGGAAAGAAATTCTTAAATAACCATTTTGAATTATTTCTGTTAGAAGTTTAGGCATGTTGAAATCCAAAATGCTGAGGTGGGGGCCTTTATCGATCACAAGTTTTCATTTTCTCAGGCGAGACTAGCAGTCCCACCATGCCTTTCAAAACTATCCGCTAAGTGCAGTTCGAAAAGAAAACGAAATGCACGGGACTAGCAGTCCCGTGCAGTTCGAAAAACACTTCCTCAGCAAAACCGACCATTTTCATCTGAAAAGGATCGGTTTTGCTGATTTTTTTCAGAAATGATCGATTTTGCTATATAAATTTGAAAATTGGGTGTTTTCAAAAAATTGTCCTAAAAAACAATGATGGATGTAAAAGAGAGAGGAAAAAAGTTTTACTTTCTCAACTAATAAGACAACAACAAAGATCAGGTACTACAGAGAAAGAAGTGGGTCAAATGTGTGAAGTGAATATAACCGCCATCTGATCTTCACTCTATTTTAACATTTAGTGATAATAATTTTTATATTTTAATAAAGTTTTTTATTTGATGGAATGTATTTTAATAAGTTATATAAAGGGGTCGATGTCTGGGAGGAATTTCGGTGGTCGGTGTGAGTTGGCCTCTCAACCGCGACGTGCTCTTCCTTCGCCCCCCTCTTCATCTCTCTCTCTCTCTCTCTCTCTCTCTCTCTCTAGTTTCTCTCTCTAGAACCCATTCGTATTTTCTCTCTCTAGAACCCATTCGTATTTTCTCTCTCTACTTCTTCAAGTCCAGTCCTTCGCCTGAGCGCCGAAGTAGCCAGGGTTAAAGTGAGTATTTTGGTGCTTGTGTTTTCCCTCTTGAATTCTTTGTTTTCTTGATTTTGCTGCGCATGTAATTATCCTTGAACCTTGATTTTTTTGTAAAATTGCGCAAAGAATATGTGAATTGGTGATAAGAATTCCTGATTTGGCATTGAAAGGTTTAATCTTTGGATCGAAGTCGAGACTTTTGATTCTTCTGAAAATTTATGGTGATCGTTAAAGCGTACCAGGCAATTTTTTTTTCATTTTTAAGAGAAACCTCTTTGCTTGTTCTTTTGGATGTTATAACATCCAACTGCAAAGCTATTACATGATGGTTGTTTCCTTCTCTTATTAAATAAGGGATTTTTTTTTTTTTTGCCTTACTATGAAGAAATGCTATAAATGTATGGAAAATTCTGTAATTTTATCTCCCCAAAACTAGCATAAATTGTATTCATAACCCAATTTAACTCAGTACTGCAGGTGACCCGGATGGTTGGGAGGTTCCAATATGTCTCCCACAATTTTGAGTTCGATTCTGGTCTGGGTTATTACAAAATTTAAAAAAAAAACACAAAAAACTCACTCCTCAACTCTACCTTTCTGAAAAGAACCAAGGCAACATTAGAAAAGACAACCTTTTGGTGATAGTGTTCTTTTTTTTTCTCTCTCTCTCCTTTTCTTGAACAAAGGCCACAGCGTGCACTGAAGCTAGGACTTTTCACAACTTTCTAGTCAGTGGCGGATCCAGAAAAACTTTATCGGGGGCGGGATGACAAGTACTTATTTACCAAACATGAAAATGTAATAGTATAAAACAATATTATTTACAAACAGGCTAAAATTTTCAACTTAAATAGGCTAAAACTCAAGTTGGGTGCAAATATTTTTCGGTTGTAGGGGGGGAAATTGCAGGTTCACAATGCTATAGAATGTAGTTTTGCATAATCTTAGGGCTGCAATTGCCTCCCTAGGATTATATATGAATCTCACACTGCTCCTAGTGTGGAGTTTGTCAGAATCCTGTTAATTTTGATGTTAACAAAGTTATGAAACATGACCTGTCAGGGAATATTATCAGCCAACTAATTTCATGGATAAAGTTTGAAGCGCCGAAAGTATGCATATCAAATTCAATACCCGAATAATATCCATGATGTGCGTCCACATCCACCAGAGGTAGACAACAATTACTTATCCATACAGATTTGGAGCTCGATCCCTTTCTGTTCAAATTCAATAACAGCCATTAAATTGAAAGATCCAATCTGCCAATGTTGATTACATTGCGTGGAATGCAAAATAAGTGAAAGTCAACTGTGTTGTAGTTTTTATAAATGAGTCAAATAGGGGAAAAGGGCCTTCAAATGTAAATGTTGCATATATACATGGTTTTAAGCATATAAGTTGTCGATCCAACTGTTTGTAGACAACTTGATATCCTTAAAGAGTAGTTCTTGTTAAACTTCAATTGTTGTAGACCTTTAACTAAGCAACTTGCTATTTGAATTGTTCCTTCTTGGTGCATAGAAGGGAAAAAAAACTTAAGCATGTTTGACTTTTGTTTTTTAGGAACTTTAAAGAATGTAAATAAACTTGAATGGAGTGGATATTTAACCTGGTATTTATCTCATTGAATTTGAATGGGAAGGAATTGGTTTCTAATGCTTCCCATCCTTCCCAGACGAGCCAAATTTCCTCAAAAAAACATGGATACAGGGACGATGATACTCATCCGTTCTGTTACTACTTTATCTACTGCCTCATTCCAAGATTGTTGGATACATAAATAAGCCAACTCTTACTAGCAAAATGAAAAAAAGAGAAGATACTGACACACTTGTGTAGTCTATAAGTTTGTACAACATACATAAACAATTGTTTTACCAAAATCATACATGTTCATCCTTATTGCTTTTTATTTCTGTCACGATTATCCATGCAGGATCACCTTTTACTCTGATTGAAAATGTTTATAGATCCTAAGATTGTCTCCTCCTTGGCTTTGTAAGTTTTTTCTTCTCATTTCAATGCAAAAATAACTCCCACTCCTGCTGCTTGATGATTCCTTCTATGCCCATGTTACATTTAGGCGGTGGAGAGCGAGAACTGATTTTTCCCTTATGTCTATTTATGAACAGATGTGTCAGTTCTAGGCAAAGCAAGTACAAAGATGAGCTGTGAGTTGAATGAAAGGTAAATACCATATGATTTCTTTTATATATCATTTTCCACGCATAATTATTTATCAACATAATTTGGTATCAAATTGTAAACTTACATAGAAAAGAAGGAAAGATGAAGCAGGAGGGCTGCTGATATGTTTCGTACTGAGCTATATGTTTTTTTATATATGAGTTGGTTATACTGTACTAAATATGATATCTTTTCCTTTATTAGGATTTGCAACAAGGTCCTTTCAAATGGGGATACTTACAGTGGAAACATTGATGGACTACTTCCTCATGGTATGGGAAAGTATACTTGGATAGATGGAACAGCGTATGAGGGTGAATGGGAGGAAGGCATAATATCCGGAAGAGGACGAATTTGTTGGTCATCAGGATCCATATATGTGGGTGACTTTCGTGGAGGTTTCCTTCATGGTTCCGGCACTCTTTTTGCAGTTGATGGATCAATTTATAAAGGTTCTTGGAGAATGAATATAAAACATGGCCTTGGAACAAAAACATATTCTAATTCCGATGTTTATGAGGGTTCTTGGAAAGAAGGAATGCGGAAGGGTAATGCAAGTAATACTGGCGCAATGGAAATACATATATTGGGAAGTGGAAAGCTGGAAAAATGAATGGTAGAGGAGTTATGAAATGGGTTAATGGTGATGTCTTTGATGGCATTTGGTTAGAAGGATTGGAACATAGTTCTGGTTATTACAAGTTTGCAGACGGTGCATGTTATTTTGGAACATGGAGTAGAGGTCTAAAGGATGGAAGGGGGACTTTTTATCCGGCTGGAAGCAGGCTTCCTTATCATCGTAAGTACTGTGAACCTGAGAGTCTTTCTCCTGCATTGTTGAGTTGTGAAGGACCGGATAATAGCAGAGCAAGTTCAAAAAGGAATTGTTTTAATAGGTGGAATATAAATAACTGTTTTAGACATTCAGGACGAATATCACATGGAGCTACTTCATTAGACGAGGTTTTGGATGGTGGTGATTCAGCTGGAAACATTCCATCACAGAGGAATGCACTCATGTTGCCCTCTTCATCAGTCGATGCTCAAAATAGTAGGGGTGTTGTCTATGATAGGGAATATATGCAAGGGGTTTTGGTCAAAGAGCAAGTAAGAGATCATGACTCCAGGATGCAACATAAAAGTAAACGGAAGCATAAAGTTGACGCAAAACAAGTAAAGGGGCCAGGTCAAACTATTTATAGAGGTCACAAGAGCTATTTCTTGATGCTGAATTTGCAGCTTGGGATTAGGTACTTCTTGAGTTCTTTATATAGTGCAGTTCACATTTTCTGTACTCGTCATTGATGTTGAGACACATTTCATTTATTTGCTTGTCGATAGTGTCCAGAATTTTTTATCATGTAGAAAAGGTTGCTTTATTTATTGCCACCAAAGCGAACTTGCCTTAGATTTATTATCGGTCGAATCGAATAATGGCCAGCATCTACGAAGCAAAATATTTCATGGAAAGACGAGTCTCCTCATTTAAATAAGCTAACGGTAGTTTTCTCTTTCAACTTCACTGACTCTGGTAACCATGAAAACATTGCTCTTCCTCTTATGAAATTTCAGAACAAATAAAGGGTGCCACTTGCCTGCAATTTCTGAAGAGTTACGTGAGAATTATCAGTAATTCTTCAGTGAACTTTGTTGATGATTTCAATACCTGCCAATTTTCTCTTCCCAATTTTGAGCAAAAGCTCCGATTATTGAATGTGGTCGTAAGGATCATAAAGCAGTGAACTCCTGAAGTTCCAACCTTTGATGTAGTATTAGTCATTTCTTTGAAATGCAAGCCTTGATGTGGCATTAGCCAATTTCAAACATATTTCCTTGTGGATATACTAGAAGCCGCATTGATTTCATCCAGTTATTTATAAGGACCATGATATTCTTGATCTAACAATGTTTGATATTTCTTTCTGAAATTTAGTAGAAAACCGAGGCCCTGTTATTAGTTTTTTTTAAGGACGTGCAAACAAAATAAACATGTGAACTCATGAGTCACAAAATTCCTTTGTTTATATTCCTGGCAAGGGATCTATCGCAAATGAATGTCTAGGGATAAAGTCTCTCTTCTCACTAGATTATATTATTAAACCAAAACCCAAAGCTATTTTTTCCACTTTATTTTTTTATCTTGTGAAAATTTCAGAATAATGTATTAAAGTTTTGACTTAAAGTTGACAGATACTCTGTGGGAAAAATCACACCTGTGCCTATGCGTGAAGTTCTTTCCTCAGATTTTGGTCCCCGAGCTAGGATAAAGATGTATTTTCCTGGCAAGGGATCCCAATTCACACCTCCTCATTACTCAGTTGATTTCTTCTGGAAGGATTATTGTCCAATTGTTTTCAGGTATTTTCACTTCGTATATCATAAATTGTTTAATAGTGTTGATATGTCATCTTTCTAAACTTTGGATTACACTAATACAGTACGATGCACCTTCATATATTATTTGGAAACAACTCTTATTGTTATTGTGATTATTTATTGTATATTTTAAGGATATTTAATTACAAGATATATTTTCAGGAATCTGCGTGAAATGTTTAAGATAGATGCTGCGGATTATATGATGTCCATTTGTGGGGTTGATGGTCTAAAGGAGCTTTCTTCTCCCGGAAAAAGTGGCAGCATATTTTATCTTTCACAAGATGAAAGATTTGTTATCAAAACTCTTAGAAAACGCGAACTCAAGGTACTCCAGTTAAAATTTCATGCAACTGCTTTGCACAAACTGATGTATGATGGCACAATTATCTTCAAATTATTAATTTCATAATCATTTATTTCCTCCAAATAATAATTACTGAAAGAAAACTATGGAATAAAAACATCTAATGATTCACAGCATATATCTTTATTTGACTGACGATGCTGCATAATATATTTTGGTTTGAAATTTTCAGTACTTATTCTCAAAAGAAAAATGTTAATGTTTTTGATAGATAGGAACAATAATGCTAGTATTCTACGCATTTTAGCATCCTGTCTCCATGGTCTAGCTCAAAATAGATGCATGTCATACTAAGTACAACACCATTAATTGTAAATACACTAATTGTCCATCTTTAATATTCATGGAAAATAAATTACTCTACTGTCAAAGGAACGAGTAATTTCCTGGAATGACTGTTTTAATACTCTTTGATAAAATGCTCCTTTTTTTGGCAGAACCTATTGAAGATGCTTCCCAAGTATTATGAGCATGTTGGAGCCCATGAAAATACCCTCATAACAAAGTTTTTCGGTCTCCATCGCATTACAATAAGAGGCAGAAGGAAGGTATAAATTAATTTCAACTCAAAGTAATTAGGCCATTGTATGTCATTATGCTTGGTTAACTGTTTATTTTGCAGGTCAGGTTTGTAGTAATGGGGAATATGTTCTGCACTGATTTGCACATCCATCGCAGATATGACTTGAAAGGTTCTACTCAGGGAAGATCAACAAGCAAGAGTAACATTAATGAGAACACCACCATGAAAGATCTTGATCTTTCATATGTCTTCCATTTGGAAAAATCATGGCGAGAGTCACTTTTCAGGTCAGCTGCTTGCATCTCATCTAGCTTAAGATAAAGTATCAGGATTAATTCTGTCAATTTCATGGAAGGTGACTGTGTTAGTTACTGTTTGCTGAATTACATTCTTAATCAACTGCAAGAATAATATAAACTGTCTATTTTCCAGGTTTAAATTTCTTGAGGTATAGCCCAAGTAAAACCTCTAGGTATATCTTGTTTCCAAATAAAAATAGCATTGTCAATTGGAATGTGTCGTTAATACAATTTTCTAGAGAACCAGAATACTAGGCGCTTTTATTGACGTTAAGCTTTTGTGGCCCATTTGCACATTAGGAGCTTTTCTCTTCTTCTTCATGGGAGCACTTCTCTACAACCTTGGAGAGTCTTTCTCCTTCATGGGAACTTTTGTGGTGCAAGATTATTGACCTTCCCCAAAAGAAAAAAAAAAGGAAAAAAAAAAGAAATAGTATATTGGTTATGGAAACACAACCAATATAGAAAGTGAACAAGTAGCACATGCGCACTATGCAATTCTATTTTCAATTTATATCTCTTGTTTACATTGAACTGTTTTCCCTCCCTCTTTTCCTGGCCCGAGGAAGTTTACACCGTATTTTAACTTGAAATCAAACGTCAGGATTCTATAGAAATCTTGTTGCTTATATTTTTTTTCTTGAGTGAATTAATTGAATTATACATAAGATGGCTTACAGCGTTGATCTAGTGGCAATGGCATCAATATGTCAGCAATCAACATGTTCAAGCCTTCATCACTAAGATTGAATTACTTATCGTTGAAGTCCATCTTGTTTATCCTTTTATGTGTGAAGATAAAAAAAAATGTCTTCTAAAGTCTAAACTAGAGTCTATTTACTTTGTGCAGACAAATCTCTCTCGACTGCATGTTTCTGGAATCACAATGTATAATTGATTACAGCATGCTGATGGGGTTGCATTTTAGAGCTCCAGAACATTTGAAGGCCCTCGTAGGACCTCGAGATACGCTTGAAAGTAGACCAAGCCCATCAGCAGATGATTGTATGTATCTCATTTCAGTTATTGTATTTGTTCAGGTTCAATACATTTTCTTTCATTAGTTGTTTGTACATACAGTCTTCTGCTTAGACAAAGAACTTACCATGATTGATAAGATTTTCTCTTAAATATTGTGTCTACTTATTTTCTGTAAAATTTATAGCCACTAGATTACAGTCATTCTGTGAGATAAACTGTAGACGAGAATATGCCTTCATAGCCAGCGGAACTTTATTTATAAGTCTTGTTGCTCTCCTTGATACTTATTAGACATCATGGAAAACTTCAGTAAGTACTAAGTTTACTGAATTATTCAAAGGAAATATTGCTTTCAGCATTTTAGATAACTATATACAAATAATTTGATCAAAATAGGTCCATGCATGATTTTTCATCGTTCTATTCCCTCTTTTTGACACATCTATTTGGTGCCACAAATTTGTGCAATTTATATTTTGGTAAAGCCTGCATTTTCTAGATGTTTTCTCCCTTCGTATCTCTTCAAGAACACAACGCCATGATTTCAAAATCATATATTCTTGACCCTATTTTTTGGGATCTCTTTAAATCATTCGATTTAAATCACCTTAGTAGATTGTCAGGTAATTGGTTATGTTGCTTTATTTCTTTTATGCTACTGCATTTTTTATTACAAATGACTAACTAATAGGATCAGGGTCTATTACGTTCTACTGTAGAAATGGATGCACCCTGACATATCAGATAACCGATAGTCTACAATATATGCTAGAATCAGCACAATAACTGGACAATAGCCACTCGGTACGGGTAAAGACAGTTACACTGTAACAATTTGAATATAATTAAAATACATTACATGATCGTCAGGGTATTATCTGTCATCCCAAGAAGCACTTTTTTTATTTATTAATGAGATATTGATATGGCTCTTAGTGTGTTCTCCTGTGATAGATGATATTGAAAAATTGCTTCTTCATTAAAATAATATTCAGAGAAATCTTTACTTTGACGCTCGTTTAATCATGCTTTTGTTTTGGAGATGGCTAAGTTGATTTTGGTGATCAAATATTCGCCAAAGCTTTAAATTCAACTATGATATGCTTTCCTGTTGAAGCTGAGCCGTAACAATCTTGTTGGCCTGAGATTAATCAGCTTTTGTTAATTAGTAACGACTGTACATAATGATTTATATTTTTGTTTGCTCCATAACTCCTATCAAAAATTAACTAATTGATGTACATTCTCTGTAGTTGGTGTCCAATTGGAAGATGAGATCACAATTCCGCCAACAGGCCTGCTATTAGTAAGGCATGAACCAGGTTCGGCGAGTACAGTTCCGGGTTCACATATTAGAGGAAGCATGTTAAGAGCATCAGCGGCTGGCGATGAAGAAGTCGACCTTCTTTTGCCTGGTACAGGAAGGTATTCATTAGTATTCCACTGTTGGATGTTCATAGAGAAAGAGGAATAACAAAGATATTTTTTGTGATTCTGCTCTATCATGACATCTCAGAAAAACACACCAACAAAATTTTAGACGATTCTATATTCGATTTTTTGTTGTTCAAACCAATTTGTTTAATCTCAATTTTTCCTCACTTGTGAACAGCAGTTGAAGTATCACAATTTTTCGTAAGAAAAATAAAACTTTACAGAGGGCCCTCTATAGAAAATCATATAGGAAGATAGGGGATGAGGACGCATGACCTAGCATGAATCTTGATGCACACATCACATTTATTATTGGTGCAGTTGCTATTCCTCCTGTACACAGTCTGACCGCACTGATAGCTAATAGTGATGTGTGCATTAAGACCAGTTGTCGTCATCCCATATCTTCCTATTATGATATTTCCCGTTTATCGACTCACCGTGTTTACATATCTTTCTTAGCAGGCTGCCAGTGCAGCTAGGAGTGAACATGCCAGCCCAAGCAAACCGGAAGCTCCTCCATGATGGAGGAGGCAGCCCAAATGCAGCTGAAGTTGATCTTTTCGAGGTCTACGATGTTGTCCTCTACCTAGGGATCATAGATATACTGCAGGAGTACAACATGACCAAGAAAATCGAGCACTCTTGCAAATCCCTCAAGTTTGACCCCATGTCCATTTCTGCTGTGGAACCCGCGCTGTATTCTAAGCGCTTTATTGGGTTTCTGGAGAAAGTTTTCCCGGAACAGATTTGAAGTCCGTTGTGGGTCGTAGATTTGTGTAAATTAGATTATTTTTTTTATTCTTTTACCTTGTTACCGTTGTATTCTCGAGTACGAGTTGATACTACATTCTGCCTGAAAATGGCTGTAAATAGTTATCGCTTGCTGTGTTTGTGGGTAAATCATGTGTAGAACTACAGATAGAAGGTTGCACGAAATGGATATGATTTGGCTTCGTCCACCGTTTTTCACGACGATTTTGAATCAGTTGTATTTCTTATCTCTCGGTGCACATATTCTTCGTTGCGTTCCTATCGCTTAGTATATCCATATATTTTTCATGGCGTTCTGGCATCTAACACATGAAAACATTTTAGCATATGCAGATTAGCTTCTTACATAAAATACATACGTCATTATATAGAGTCAAACGCACCCGGAGCATAAAGTAACATGATTCTCATTTCAGGTAATTAAAATCTTAGTCAAAACTTTCAACATGCACGACTAAGATGTAACCAGAGACCAACTATTGCTGTGGCCAAAACAACTTACAGACTCGGATTCGATGGATCCACAACGAATGGCACACTTCAGCTACAGAGAACCCACAATTTTTTTGAACAGGAATTCAGATAGTCAAAATAGAAGATAACAAATGTAGCAAAAAAAAAAAACATCAGAATTACAGATCCAAGGGTCCTTAATCAATTAACTTAAAATACTCTGTAATAATTTGCTCTCTACTGCACCTCTACAGGGTTTGGGCTGGCATTACCCCCTTCAGCCAATTTCGAAACATTACCACCATCAACCCTCTCAGCGACAACTCCAAGGACCTCGTCCATGAGTTCGTCCTCAGCAACAATATCCTCAACGTCCTCCTCTTCATCGTTGCTTCCTGGGATTCTGCGAGGCTTGGGACCGTGCTCAAGCCTGTGAGTCTCCAGCTCCTTGTCCATCGTCTCTTGCAGATTAACATTGTTGTTGTTGTTTGATCTTTGTCTGTTCCTCAAGCTCTGCCACTTCTCGAGCTCTTCGTCAACGTTTGATATGTAATTCTCTTCGATTTGTTTTTGGTATTCGGAAAGCTCTGCTCTTCTTGTGGTCTTCCATTCATGGAATACCTGAAGAGCATATGTCAAAAAAATATTTAACCGATCAGCACAAGAAGGATTTTGGCATGTGTAGGGTTTGGCAGAATAAATTGGGGTTTCTTGAGGACAGACCCGCCTCTATTATTGTTGTTCTGGGCTTCCCGTTCTAGTTTCGTTTTTTACAGATACTCTTTTACCTCAGGGGGTCTATTTGTCAAAAAATAATTTTCATGTTCTCTTGGGGTAAGAATGGCAAATTTTCACAGGGAGTCTATCTGCGAAAATAAACTGAAGGGTAGTAAGTTCAATACAGGAATACTACAGGGGTCTATCAGCAATTAACCCAGAAAATTAAGCAGAGGAGTTCAGGATATGGATATCTACGATTAGATGACACTGTTGTCAACTGAATTACGCTGCTATAAGCTGACTACATTTCATCTTCATCTAGAAGGATCCTTGGTGAATAAGCTTAACCGTACAATCCATTGATTACTAGGTCCCGTATCTCATGCATATTCCCTCTGCCGAAAATTTCGCAAACCATGAGGGCGATCACGTCTTTTCTGGAGCTTTCAAGACACAGATTAGGTTCAGATATGATCAAATTTCCATGTGGGCGACCAGAAACTTCATGGTTTTGTTGGCAACAATCTAGCCCAGCAAATAAGGGATGAGACAGGCTTACTGTAGGTAACTAAACCAATTGGGTGAGTACCGGAAGATTGCTTAGGGAAAAGTTACTCCTTAGATAAACTAAATTTTAATACTTACAAACAATGGAAAACCTTTAATGAGCCCAGTTAGTTTTATTGTTTATTTTCTTCCAATAGTGAGGAAAAAGCATGCAAGAGTAAATCTGTGTTTCTGTACAGGATTTGACGGAATGTACTTATGATCGCCTCGACAATCTACCATATGGATTGTCGCAGAGACAGCAATTGTAACTCTTTACCTGTTCTTTCTTCCGTTCAACAGTAGCTGCATCCTCAATTAATGGCTTGACCGGCATGTAGTATATTGGAGGTTCTGTTTTAGTCCTAAAATAGACAGAACAAAAGAAATCAAAATTGAGTCAATGTACAAAAGCTAATTTGAAAAGAAGTGCCAAACCATGCATTAGGGAAGCTCGGTTGGTTCGGACGTCAACACTATGCAAACAAACAGAAACTTATCTGTCTCAACTAAATTTGTCTATATGGACACTTTGGGCCAAAAATAAAAATAACCTGCAGCAGCATGAATCAATTAATGAATTAATATAAATTATGGGAAAATAGGTGTAAAAATACTAGCTGCAGCCTTAAGAATGTTTAATTTTCAAATAAAAAAATTTAAAATTTTGGATATCAAGCAATTAAACGAAAATAAATTTTTGGTAAAAGTTTCAGCATTAGAAACTAATAAAATCTAAAATTGAATTACAACAGAAGTTTGATATATGAAATTACAAGATTGAAATAATCCATAACCTTCCCCATGTTCTTTTGTACCTTAAGAAATTGCTCAGCTTTTTATGATGCTCAGACCAAAGAATAAACAGCAGCTCCATCTTCTTTTGCTCTGCCTTAGCAGCAACACGAGCTCGTAAAGTCTATTAAACAAAACTTTCAAAATAAATGAAAGCATGAAATAAGTTTATAACAAAGTGAATAGGGGAAGGGGAAATCACCAAATCACGCCTACGTTTCTCAGCAATTTGTTCCCTCTCTTGTTGCCGCAGCCTTTCACTTTCCTCTCGGGCCTTTTCTTCAGCCTACAGTGGGGACTCATTCAGTAACAAAGTGTTTGTAAAACAAACTTGGATTAATATAATATGTTAACGAACTGAAAGTGTGCAGAATAATAATAATAATGAAAGTGAAATTAAGGAAAATGAGCACTCCTAAGTATTTCACATAGAGAACCATGGAGTACAACTAGAGTTACCACTCAAAACTATGCTTCACACACATACAATTACCTGTTGCTGCAATTTCCAGCTTATGCAGCAAAAAAGAAAAAAAAAATGTTTAGTTTAAAACACTTTAATTTACTCAGGATGGTAAGATGCAACACCCTGTCTGCCTGTTTTGATTTTAGATCTTGTCCACTCACGTTATCTGATACCTAACTCACATCTTAAGGGATTAGGTATTCCAACAGTGTAAGAACAAAAAGCTACTCACCCGCCGTAATGAGTCTGACCTGCGCATGTACGCTTCAGTGGATGACAGATGTTTGTCTTCTTCTCGGAATTTCTGGAAAAAAAATCAGATACAAAGTTTCAGTAGCAGAATTCAGGAAAGTACCGAGTCTAGGAAAGTGCTCTCAGGGACCTTTTACATTTTGAAAAAATATTTAGTACAACCTAAAGGAGTTAGATAAAACAGTGTCGCTCTTGTTATCGTTGGCTGTTTGTCTTGTTGTATATACTATATACAGACTCAATCACACACAAGTTACTTAAAACCCCTCCAATCATTTCTATTGACATTGACATTGACCTCCTATTAACCACATCAAGAATTAGCATGGACGAAAAGTACCCACAAAATGAAATGCAGTGTTACCTCTAGTGTCCCTAGGAGCTGTCCTAGCATTCTTCTGTTACGCTTAACCAATCTTGGGTCCTCATCCTTTGGCAAAACCCTCGGTACAGGCTCTGTCGGCAAAGCATCATAGTCCTGAAAGCATCACAACAATTATGTATTTCTAAGAACAACTGTAAATTGAACAAGAAGAAGATGAGTTCTTGATCTTACCATCTTTCTCATCCGTGGATTTCCATCCTTTCTGAACCCACTATTGACCTGTTTGTTTGGCATTGGCTTGCCGTTCTCCCCAGCTGGAGCAGCCCCCGACTCTGGTGCCAAATCCTCTCTGGTATCTTTTGGTTCACCAGCACCTTCTTTGATTTCTCCATCTTCCAACTTCAGAAAGGTTTCATCAAACAACCAAGTCATCATTTTTGGAAAACTAGCTTGCCGCCAATAGAGTAACATGCATATAAAATGATGGGAAGGCAAACAGCCGGATCAAGTGTGTGAAATGAAAGACAAACTCCTTAATATCCTATAGCTTGTTGTACAGAGAATATAATTGGAATATTTTTATTTTACCGTGTTTTCTGGATGTTTTTAGTATCAAAGTTACATAACAATTCATTTAACAATAAATCGCATGATTAACTTCCAAATGCTAACCAAATTAAAACCAAACAATTGGAAATAACTGATCCTGACATATTAATAGTCCAGACGTATATATTTTGAAGATAACAAGAACTAAAATTATCAAGGAATAAAAACCAGAACAAAGTTCTCTTGCAGGTTTTGAGACATGTAGGTGAGACATGTAGGACATTATAACCAAGTAATTAAACCAATTCATCATCACAGCACAATCCCGTGGAATCAATACTCCTTCCAAATCTAATTCACATCAATATGTAAGGAAGCTTATGCCTCTTATCATATTCCTTTCGATAACATGGTATACAACTCTCCTCCTCTACTTGTTGCAATTTCAATCTACAAAATTAGCACGTTCAATAACCCTATCTATAAAAAGTATAAATTTTAGTTATACAGCGTGATACTAGATTAAGATATTTTTCTATCATCTCATTCTATCGATAAAACTACGGAAAATACATCCTGCAATGTTATAAAACATGGAGAGAAAAAAAGGTCACAACTTTGAGAATTACCTTAACAACAGCCGCATGAACAACGCCGTTCGCGCCGGCTGATCCTCCAACTCAGACCACCTGAAAAATTCCCATCTGTGATACACACCCAAAAAAATCACCAAAAAAAACTCAAAATCGGATATCTGAACACCGGCCTAGCCATAACGCCGCGCTTCCGAGGGCCGGTGGGGCCCGCGGGCGTTACGGAGGCGCCGGAGCGTCGGATTCCGCGGGGATCTCGAAGCCTCTCGGTGATCTGAGCAAGAGGAGAGAGAATTAGGGTTTTGGAGTGAGATTTGTAGTAGAAATCGAGACACACAGAGAGAGAGAGAGAGATGACCTCCCTTTGCTGGCGTTGGAGCTCGGCGATCTCTCTGCGGAGCTCCTCCGCCGTCTTCTCCGCCGTCGCGCTCGCCATTTCGCGGGGAAATTTGGGGCTCGGCGATCCTCGTTGAGTTTTAAGACCTACTTCCATTAAGATTTTATAGATACGGATGCGGGTAGCCTTCATAGCTCCGTGGCACTAGAACCCGACCCGATAAGTACGGCTTTTTGGGCCGACACCGAATGTGCAGAAATTTAATTTACGCCCCAGTTGAAACTTGAAACCAAATCTGTTGGGTCTGCCGGATTATAATTTAGACAACTAACGCCCAATTAACTTATTAATTTATTAATTTATTTATTTATTTATTTATTTATTTTCCTTATAGACTTCTAATTTAATGGCTATGAAAGGACATGCGGAGGTGTTTGGTGGCAATACATATGGAAAATGCTAGAGGCACACCTTCCAACCACACTCCTCTCTCGCTACACTACATTTAGGGCTCACACGAGAATTTTAAAAAAATTCTCATGTGGGCCCTAGTGCACTGTAGCGAGAGAGGAGTGTGGTTGAGGGTGTGATTTAGGGTGTGGTTGTAGCGCCTCTCAATACATATCCTATCGGAACAGCTCGTATGCTAGCGAATACTAGCGAATTTTTATGATACCTTAGAGTAGACATTTTATGGAATATGATTACGAGCAATTCATTCCTTAGAATATGATTACGAGCAATTCATTCCTTAGAATATGATTACGAGCAATTCATTCCTCTCAATTCATATATGTCTCTACTATGTATGTCTTCGTTGTGTAGAATATGATTACGAGCAATTCATTCCATAGAGATCTCTCTACTATGTATGTCTTCGTTGTCATAAATGTAGTTTACTCTACCAGAAGCAATGTAGACAGTAAAGAGTAGACATTTTAATAACAATTTGAGGAATAAACCAGAATAGTAGTCATAAATGAAAAGGGAATCACCAAGTACTCCCATATATAGCTTTCTTTTGCGTGCTCCCCCTAAAGAAGAAGGGAGAAAAAGGCTTGTTCTCACACCAAAATGGGAGTAAAGGATCACACCCCCACCAAGAGGCGGCTATTTGGAAAGTAGTCCCTCAAATCATTGAAATTGCTCATACAACAACAAAAACGAAGTTTTTATCCCAAATGTTGGGAATCGGCTACATGAATCTTATTCTCATTCTGTCTTATTCTGAATCATTCCCTTAGTTAAGTTAACAATTATTGCACCGTTCTTAACTGCTTCCAATCAAGTCCTTTTACATCAAACTCTAGATCTATCTGCCCTTAAACAGCGATGTTATTATTTTTCTAACCGGTGCATTAATCGTTCTCCATTGTACATGACCAAACAACCTTATTCGATTCTCTCATTTTATCTTTAATGGGAGCAACACCTAATTTACTACGAATATATTTATTTCTTATCTTATCTTTTAGTGTATATCCACAAGACCCTTAGAAGACCCTCGTTTCCAATGCACTCGTTTTTTGCACTTGTTGTTTTGTCCAATATTCTAATTCATAAATTAATGTTGGTCATATAGTCATTCTGTAGAACTTTCTGTTGGCCTTCTTGTTTTGATGATGTTTAACAAACAATTTACGACTAATATTGTTTGTCTAGTGTTTGTGTTTATCTATTTATTGCAGACAAATAATATGTTGGAGGATGAATGGAATTGCGCTTCAACGGTCATATACAATGGAGGTTGGCAGAATTATGAAGTGAAGCCTATGCAATTCAAATTGAAGATCCTAGTTCTAGCTTCATCCGTAAGTGTACCAAGTTGAGCTACATCGAAGATCAATCAAGCATGGGTAACATTTAGTTTAGGTGTTATGTTATGTGTGTTGATACTTTAAGCTCAATCATATATACACACACATTTTTATTGATTTCTATGTATATATATAGTTATATATATACATACATGTTTTTTGGGTTTTTATGTTTATAAATATGAAATTACATATTTCATATTTACTATTGTGTTTTGGTTTAACTACATAGATATGAAACAACAAACAAAACTATTCACTTTTTTTTTTGTTTCATATTCTATTGCGTTTTAGAATTTATTGCATAGAATATGCAATTTTGAGAAAATATTGTTTTCTTGGTTTATGGACTTAACAATAATCATATACATCTTTTATTAAATCTATAAAATTATTTTGTAATGTTTCAAAAGATGGTTTAGCTAAAATATCAAAATTCATATGTTTGCATTTTCATGTTTTGGACTGTTTTACAAAATAATGATATTTCTCATTTGGGAGGTTCTTTTTAAAAACCAGTTTTTGTAGCATGTGTATTATCATGTCTACAATCATTTTCCTAAGTTTTATATTTTTCTGAATTTGTTTGATATTTTTAAATAGGGTTTTAAAATCAGAAAACTATTTTCAAAGCTGGAATATCTGAAATATCAGTTCGCGGTCGACCGACCTTGGCGCTGCAGTCGACTGCCGATAGTCCAGAGACTGTGCTCTGTTTTTCAACAGCTCGCGGTCGACCGCCCTTGGTGCTGCGGTCGACCGCCCTTGGCGCTGCGGTCGACCGCTAATTTTTTCAGAGACTATTTTTATTTTTTATCAGATCGCGGTCGACCGCCCTTGGCGTTGCGGTCGACCGTAGAAAATCCAGAGAGTCAGCTTTGTTTTTTAGCTGTTCGCGGTCGACCGGACTTGCCTTTGCGGTCGACCGTGACTTTTCCAGTTTGCCATCCCAACGGCTAGTTTTTCCCACGGTCGACCGTGGTTCTACGGTCAACCGTCGATCAATAACGGCTATATTTCTGCACTTTCTAGATTTTGTGGGATTTGGTTTTTTGGTCATTTTGCTTGGGTTTCTACTGATGTTTTGGGTTTCTATACTGATGTTTTGGGTTTCTATAAATACCCCATTGCTCTCATCTTTTAGATCAACTAATGAAATATTTTAAACAAGTTTAAAATAGTTTTAAATAAGGGTTTAAATTTGTTTAATGTTTGTTTAGAAGCTTTTAAGCAATTGAGGGTTTGAGTTTGTGAAATCAATTCTACAAGAGCTTAAGGAGATCATCTATTGAAGTTTGAGCATCCAACTATTCTCTCTCTATCTCTTGATCCATTGAGAAGTTTTCTAAACTCTATTTCTAGCTCTTTTATATATTTGATTATCATTGTTATTAAGCTAGAGTTATATTGAGTTTAGTTTTGATTTATTTTATCTCTTTGTACACACATAACCATTGAGCTTATTGTATTTGCATACATAGTGTAATTGGGTTGTGGGTTTGTGTGACTTGGAGAGTGACCTTACAATTCGTTCTCATCCATTGTAGAGAACAAACACTTTGTATTTTTGCTTAAATTGCGAGGTTCACCTTGTAATACACTAGTACACCAATAGGAGTGTGTGGTGAGAGACGGGGTCATCCCAAGAGGAGTGGGGTAGGTGGTAATGCTTAGAGAGAGGTTATAATTCCTAACACTTGAGGGAGACACTGGGGTAGGTGGTAATGCTTAGAGAGAGGTTATAATTCCTAACACTTGAGGGAGACACGGGCTAGAGACCAACACTTGAGGTGGTAGTTAGTGTAGTTACATTGTGAGTGTGGATTGTAAAGTTTTCGGTTAGCTAGAAAATCGTATTTTGAGGTGTAAACGTTTTTCGGGTAAGCGTAGAAAACCCGATGTGATAGTGGAGATCTCCTCGAGGTGAGGAGCGGAGACGTAGATCGTGGGGATCGAACTCCGTGATCATATCGTTTGTTTGAGTTTGCATTGACGCACTTATTTTTGTGTTTATCATTATATCGTCTTTGTCAATTGCTCATTGTTTATATTGCCCACTATCTTATTTATCTTGTTTATAGATAGTTTACGCTTATGTTATTTATATATCCTTGCATATATTTCACCATATATCTCATTGCTAGGATATCTCCCTTTGCTCATATTGTATATTCTTGCTCATATCATATTGTATATCTATCTTACAAAAATAATTCTTGAATAAGTTTCAATTGACATTTAAATCGGATTAGATTAGCATAAACACTATCCCCCCTCCCCCCCCTCTCGGGTTCTTTTCTAGTGGCATTAGGGTCTAACACTTTCCACTTAGTCTCACAAGCATTCTAAAGTCACATAAGACTTGAGACTACTCATGAGTCCTTTGGATCCTAAGGGGCATTGCAATTTGATCCCTCGATGACCAAAATAACCTCGATTTATATTTCCCTTGAAAACCCTCTTTGACCACAAAAAATAATAGCCGAGGCCCTGAGGGATATCTTTGGTCATTGAGTGACCAAATTGCTAGAACCACTAGGAATTGAGGGACATGATATTAACTTCAAAGGTTTGAGAGACTATTATCCAATAACCCATAAAGCAAAACAAACAACCAACCAGGACACTCAAGTTTTTACAGTGGTATAGATAACAATCTTACATACACTCTTCCTTCTCACGAAGGGACTTTCTCATATGCTAAGAGTTCTCGTAAAACACAATTCGATTCAATGGACTTACAAACACCTCGTCCTAGAATCTACCCAAAGTCAGTCATCTAACCTAACACTCCATAATGAGTAATACCTGGTCCTACCTAGGCACAACCCTCAATTAACACCGACTTGAGTACATCGTAAAAACAAGTATGAAAAAACCAACAAACATAATTCAAGCACATAAAATAAGAAAGATCTTACAGCCATTTTAGATTAACGAGCCGTCTTTCGATAGATCAATGTGAATCTTGATGAAGAATGGTGTAGATGATGAAATCAAGGTAATTCTCCACGCTAAGATGATCCAAAGATGTTAAGCGCGATGAGAAATAGTTTATTGAGGCTTCAGAGATCAAAAACTTCAATCCAGTATCTTCTCTTTTCAAAAAACTAAAGCTCTAATCAAAACCCTAGAACTCTCTCCTCTACTTATCTCTTTCAACCATATATAGCATTTAATCAATTAGGAAAGATATATTCAAAATGTGGTAGAAATTGGATATCAAAAGGAACAACAAATGACTGTGATTAAGTCATCAAATCTATAGTCAGTCGACTTAACCATCAATGGTTGCACACGACCATCGATTGGCCCTTGAGCACCATCGATAGGTGTAGGGTGAAAATTTGATTCTTCCGAAGAAAGGAGTTTCGTTTGTATTTATAAGAAAGCTTATTACAAACTAACAAATCAAATGTTTACAACAGAAGCAGAGGGAAGGCCCTCTTTGTTTTGTGTGGGGACTTTAGGTGGCTATAGGACGCTTCGCTCGATGCTCGGGTCGAGTCTGCTTCCCTTGGACCGTTTGAATGAGGTTGCTGGAGAGCTTCAGTTCGCAGTAGAAGCTCGGGGCAATGGAGTTCGGGTCTGCTTAGTTCGTCGGCTATCGGAGCCCGGAACTAGGCAGCAGTGCTGTAATGCAAGGATTTGCTAACAGCTTGGTCTCAACTCTTTTTTTCTCCAAGTTTTGCGACCTCTTTTCCATCGTGCTGGAAGGGGTTTTTAAATGAAAGAAGGACAGCTTGACTTCTCCTTGAATTGTGGGATGTGACCACATCCTCTTCAGAGACGTCTCGCCGTTCCTCGATACCATGAACGGTCATTCCAGGGATTGTGCTCTATGTCCTGTCACCTACGATGGGAAGGCCCATTCTTGTATGTGAGGCAACAAACGACTGCTATCCGAGTGGATTTGACCAGCATTAATGAACCGCATTTATGAGTTCGCAGATCGATGAAGTGTCTGTCTGATCACTTGTACTGTGCGTGACCGCCCGGCGTGCTTTGAGCACGACGCTTTCTCCTTTCCGGTCAGGAGAGGCGGTGAAGTAGGTGTACAGTACTCGAGTGGGTCTAGCCAGCTTGCCGAGTGCCGGCGGATCCAGCTCTCGGCTCAGACATCCGAAGTGAGTCGCATTTATGAATGCTCAGGTTGACTCGATGCCTGTCCAGTCCTTCGCGCAGTGTGCACTGTGGGCGGCCGTTTGACGGTCCTGGGGTACTGTGCTCTCTCTCCCTTCGGGTCGAGAGAG
>NC_033800.1:147543098-147549450 GCF_001876935.1 Asparagus officinalis | reverse complement strand
CAAGTTTCAACTGAAAAGAGAGTGTCTTTTTATAAAGATCTTCTTACAACGAAAATAAGATTACACTTCTATCAAACCCAAACGCGAAGCGTGTTTATTCTCTCGTGACTTTGGTGGGTTATTTTGGGGATATTTTGATTTCCGAAAGGTTTCGTTATGTATTTATAAGAAAGTTATTACAAATAACCAAAATTCACGAATATTTACCACCCGAGCGAGCAGAGGAAATGGCCCCTTCCCTTTTGTTCTTGTGTGGGGCTTTAAATTGCGTAATATTTTTCCGTTTTGCCATTGAAGCGAAAGGGAGTAAGGACGATGGCCCGAAAAAAAATATCGTCACCCGCTTCCGCCGGATGCTCAGCAATTTCGTCAGGAATCTTCCATATTCCAATCTGAATGCACTTGTGCACTCCGTCCGGCCCTCGAAGTTTATTGGTTGGTTCTTTTCTTCATCGCTATCCTGCTGTTACTTGTAATCGATAAACGGTGTAACAGGTTTGAAAACAATGGAAAAGGCAACTTTTGACACAAACAATCACCTACAATTTTTAACCATTTCTAATCATTTCGAACTATTAGCAAATAATTTAGCGGAATCTAAATTTTACTATTTCGTAAGCTATAACCCATGATTTTTTTTCCATTTTTAGTCATTTGATCCATTAGCAAATAACTTCGTGGAGACCAAAATTCATGATATTATAAGCTATAATATATTAGTTTTAGCTACGTTTAGTCATTCGACTTGCTGGTAAATAAATTTAAGATTTCGAGAGGTATAATCTATGATTCATGGCCATTTTCAGTCAATTTGACCAGTTGAAAAATACTTTCGTGGAGACAAAAATACACTATTTCATAAGCTATAATCCGTGATTTTTTTTGCCATTGCAGTCATTTTGACCAGTTGGCAAATAATATCATGAAGGCCAACATTTATGATTTTGTAAGGTTAATTTTTTTCATTTTGCCCTGTTATTAAATAATTTTGTAGTGGTAAAAATTCACACTTTCGTAAGCTGTAACCCATGATTTTTTATCATTTCTAGTTGTTTTGACCCGTTCGTAAATAATTCTGCAAAGATTAAAATTCATGATTTTGTGGGCTATAACTCATGATTATTGGCCAATTTTTTTTGTTTTGACCCATTAGCACATAATTTTTGAGATAAAAATCATGATTTTATGAGCTATAACCCACGATGATCGACCAATTTTAGTCGTTTAAACCCATTGGTAAATAAATTTTAGTAGGTAAAAATTCACAATTTCATGAGCTATAACTTAATTTTTTGCCCTTTTTTGTCATTTTGAACCATTAGCAAATAATTTTTTGTAAGCTAAAATTTATAATTTTGTGAGCTATAAGCTATAATTATTGGTCATTTCTAGTCATTTTCAACCATTATCAAATAATTTCATGGAGTCAAAATTTCACAATTTTGTTAGTTATAATAACCCATGATTTTTGGCCATTTTTACTCATTTTGACCCATTGGCAAATAATTTTGTGGTGGCCAAAATTCACGATTTCATAAGCTATAACTCTAGATTGTTGGCCATTTTTTATCATTTCGACCCACTGGTAAGTAACTTTACGGAGTTCAAAATTAATAATTTCATGAGCTATAACACATAATTCTTGACAATTTTTTTGTTATTTTGGCATGTTGGCATATAATTATGTGGAGGCCAAAGTTCACTATTTCATGAGTTATAACCTATAATTATTGGTTATTTTTAATCATTTTGATCCATCGGTAATAATTTTAAGAAGGCCTAACTTCAGAATTTTATGAGTTATATTTAATTTTGTGACTGCTAAAATTCATGATTTTATGAGCCATGACTCTTGATTTTATCCCATTTTAGTCATTTCTACCCATTAGCAAAAAATTTTGCATAGGAAAAATTTCATGATTTTGTGAGATACCCATGATTTTTGGTCATTTTAAATCGTTTCAAACCATTGGTAAATAATTTTGCAGAGTCCAAACTTTATGATTTCATGAGCTATAACTCATGCTTTTTTGTCATGTTTTTCTATTTTATTCCATTAGCAAAAAATTTCGCAGATGTAAAAATTCATGTTTTCGTGAGTTATAACCCATGATTTTGTAATGTATTTAGTTGCTTCGGTGCGTTGGTAAATAATTTTGTGAGGCCCAAAATTTATGATTTCATGTGCTATAATCCATGATTTACAACCAATTTTAGTCATTTTGACCATTTGGCAAATAATTTTAGAGAGGCTAAAATTTACAATTTCATGAACTATTACCTACAAGTTTTGGCAATATTTAATCGTTTTAACTCATTGTCAAATAATTATGTTATTGCTAAAATTCACAATTTCAAGAGTTATAACCCACAATTTTTTGCCACAATTCTTAGTCATTTTAACCCATTAGTAAATAATTTCACAAAGATCAAAATTCACGATTTTGTGGGCTATAACCTACGATTCTTGGCCTTTTTAGTTGTTTCGACAGGTTGGCACATAATTCCATAGAGATGAAAATTTACGATTTCATGAGCTATAACCCACGATTATAGGCCATTTTTAGTCAATTTGAGGAGGCCAAAATTCACAATTTTATGAGCTATAACTCATGATTTATTTTTTATTTTTAGTCATTTTGACCCATTGACAAATAATTTCGTGGTAGCTAAATTTTTTGATTTCATGAGTTATACCACATGATTATTGGCTATTTTTTTATTAATTTGGCCCGTTGGCAGTAAATTTTATGGAGGCCAAAATTTCTTTTCGTGAGTTATAACCTACGATTTTTAGTCATTTTTAGTCGTTTAAAATCATTGACAAATAATTTCACGGAAGCAAAAAATTAAAGATTTAGTGAGCTATAGCCCATGATTATTGGCCAATTATAATCAGTTTGAAACGTTGTGAACTAATTTCAATGAGTACAAATTCATGATTTTATAAGTTATAACCCACAATTCTTGGTCATTTTTAGTTGTTTCAACCCATCGACATAATTTTGCGGAGGGCAAAATTCAAGATTTTATAAGCTATAACATGCGATTATTGAATATTTTTAGTCATTTCGATCTATTAGTAAGTAATTTTGAGAAGGTCAAAATTCTCATAAGCTATAACCCACGATTATTAGGCATTTCTAATCATTTCGAACCATTAGCAAATAATTTTGCAAAGTCCAAATTTCATGATTTTGTTAGTTGTAACCCATGATTTTTGGCCACTTTTAGTTGTTTCGATCCATTGGCAAATAATTTTACGAAGGCCAAAATTTATGATTTCAAGAGCTGTAACCCACGTTTTTTGTCATTGTTAGTCATTTTGACCCATGGATAATTTTGTGGAAACCAAAATTCATGGTTACGTGAGTTATAATCCATTATTTTTAGCTATTTGTCATCATTTCGAACCATTAGCAAATAATTTTATAGAATCCAAACGTCGTGATTTTGTAAGTTATAACCCATAATTTTTGGCTATTTCTGTTTGCTCTGTTATACAAGAAACGAAAAAACTCATCAACACATTTATTTTGAATGCTCATATACAGTGAACGTCTAGAACAGTATGATGCTCTGGGCTAAATTTGATTGGATGTCATGCAATTGGGATCACGTCCTCAAGAGATACTCATTACGGTTAGAGGGGTGAAGGGTTTATGCACAACTTTAAGAGACTTGCTCTAGCCGTGCGCATTCAATTTGGTGTGAAAGAAACCAAAGCATTTTTGTGGGAAATTCTAAAAGCAGCGAGATGATCTTGGGTGACACTAAGGGCATACTCCCAACAACACCTCCAACCACACCCCCTCTCATTTGCTACAGTACACCGGACCCCACATAGGATTTTAAAAATTTAAAATCTCATGTGGGGCCCGGTGCACTGTAGCAAATGAGAAAGGGGGTGTGGTTGGAGGTGTGCCCCTATCATTTTAGTGTGATTCTTGAAGAACGTAAGAAGAGGGATTACGTTTTTGTGGCTTTATTTTCAAACATAGCATAAATTAAATATTTAACTTTAGAATTGTTAGGGGCCTCTTCAGAGAAAAGGGCACCCTCCAAAAAGTGGCGTATGCTGCTTGGATGTGGAGAGCACACGGTATTCTTTAGTAAAAGGCGAAAGAATAGTTCGCTCTGTGCTCACCACGCAGCTGCGTGCCCATCACAGTTGAGGCCCAAAGCCTGTTAAGAGACGCAGCGGACGCTGAGTTTTCTATCATCAGCGATGTGGGACTAAAACTAATCTCCAACAAACTTCTGAGAGGCTCTTTGGTTATGCAGTTGCACTACGAGAAATGCTAATGTGCGTAACTTTTTTTTGCCGACGACTCTACTCTATTAAGGTCATATAATAGTATAAATCTGATAAGTCTTTGTTTATATTGACATTTAAATGGTTGGTTAGATGGAACACAATTTTATAGTAACAAAAACAGGTTGAATTTTCTCAGCCCAAATCTGAAAAGCTCCGGACTTTCAACAGAAAAGAGCCAGTTTGATCGGTTTTACATCTGTTCCTCTCATTTTTCATAAAGGTGACAATGAAGCCTGAAATGGGAAGACAAATAGGATACAAACGTGACATTTTCATCCTTGAAATCATATTAACCTACATGGTTAATTTGTACAAATTCTTCCTCTTATTATTGCTTAAGATGCAAGCCTGCTTAAAAAAAATATGATGCACATTACGAGGTGATTTTTTGTGTGTCCAAATTCTTTTTAATATAATTACTTGAAAACCAAACTCTATAGGGTTCGATGAATACCTGAATTCAAACTATGAAGGTTCAATGGATACATGAATTCAGTTTTGTACCTTCACAGTGTAGTAACTTGAGGAGCAAGCTCTAAAGGACTCAATTATGGATACATGCATGAATACAGTTTTATATCTTTTGTATATCCATAAATACCTTGACACCGAGTGGTATATACATGCCACATATTCCCTCTTTCGATGTCAATTCGTTGCAATATTCAGTGAGAACAACAAAAGCAAGGTACATTTCAAGCCTCTTTATTTCTTTTGGGAAGCGAAGATGAAAACAAGAAAATGAAGAAAGCAATTCATGCAGCAGAGTCTCTTAGTGCGGATGGGATATCAGGAAATCCATCATCACCTTTCATCCATATAACTCAATTATCGTCAAGGTCTTTGGCATATGAAAAGATATGGTTGATTAAGGGGGTGTTTGGTTCACCTATTTTATGGAAAAGTTTTGAGAGAACACCTGACAATGGCGTTATGGTAAATAATATATTTCTGTAGATTTTCATAAAATGTGTTTGGTTCAACATTGAATTTACAGAAAAGTTTTCTGTAAAGTATAGAAATCTGTACAATTTTACAGAAATTATTTTCCACTAAAAATGGGCAGAAAACACCAGGAAATCTGACGCATATATTAAAACATTAATTAAGTACACCAGTACCGTTCCCATGTGATTTCTCATGGACATTGTTAGTAAGCTATTTTCTATAAAGTGATATCCAACCAAACAAAAAAAAAAAGAAAATAACATGTTTTCTATAAAGTTAGAAACTTTTTCATACTTTGAACCAAACTAAGAAATAGCAAAAAACAAGAAATATGGTACTATTTGAGTTCTATAAATTTTTCCTATAAATTTTATAGAAATACAAGGAAATCTATATATTGGGTGTTTTCCTTTTCCTATAATTTATAGAAATTGAACCAAACACCCCCTAAGAAGATCCGAAAGAGTTTTATGGTAAATGACTTTATCTACTACTTTTTCTTATCTAGGAGTTTTTTTTTTTTTTTGTCAATGAAAAATTTTATTCATTACCAAATATGGAAATTTTGGAGCACATCAAATTTACAGAATCCAAAGACTGGTTATAGAACCCAGTCTATTCAAGTTACAACCTTTCAATATACTCTTTCATATGTTGCGGTATATTTTCATTCAAAATTTTTGTATATACATAGATCTTCACTACCCGAAATAGATGATCAGGTCCTCGAGCTTTCTGCTGAAAAATTCTAAGATTTCTCTCTTGCCAAATCAAGTATACTGATATGGACAAGGGAATTCTTTTCAACTTCTTTTTGTAGCTTTTTCCCCTCAAGTTCCTGCTATACCAGTTGATTACCTAGTTCTAGCTACTTGACTTCCAGTTGAAACTCAACCAATCTATGACTTTATTCCAAACACACGCAGAGTACTGGCACTCAAAATAAAGATGTTGACAGGTTTCTATTTGGCAATCTCTTGAGCACAGAACACACTGGTTAGAGCTTAATATCCTCAATTTGCATAGCCTTTCTTGCGTTAAGAGTCTGGAAAGAGATGCTAACCACAAGATAAATGAGTGTTTGGG
>NC_033800.1:147542012-147543088 GCF_001876935.1 Asparagus officinalis | reverse complement strand
CCAAAGCTGTCTACTGAAAAATATTCAGTAAGTTCTATTTGATGCAGCTGTATGCCGAAGATATACTGATTTTACCATTGATGTAGCTGCCATTGATAATATTCCGTAAGTTGTCCACACTTCCAAGCTTATCCGTCAACATATTTCTTACTCTTAGAAGCTCGGATGTCTTAGAAGCTGTTTCCACATCCGACTTGCCAGATCCAAGAAAATACTTCAATATTTCGGTTATGAAGTCATAAAATGCCCTATTATCATTCCACTCACGTGATAACATTGCAAGAAGAGGAAAAAATTTAAAAGATAATACAGCACAATTTCTTAAAAATAGGTACAGCACGAATGAAATATTTAATTTTAGGAATTGTTGGGGCCCTCTTCAGAGAAAAAGGGACCCTCCAAAAAGCGGCGTATGCTGCGTGAATGTGGAGAGCACACGGTATTCTTTAGTAAAAGGCGAAAGAATAGTTCGCTCTGTGCTCACCACGCAGCTGCGTGCTCTTTTCAACCGAGGCCGAAAGCCTACTAAAAGAGGCAGCGCATTCCCAATTCTCTGTGCCGAGCGATGTGGGACTAAAATGCCTCCCAGTTACATAACTCGTCTGGTGTTGGGAACTCCTGAGTCCCAAAGTTATGCAATGGTGCTTCACAACATATGTGACGCTAGTCTCTTCCTCATTCCTAATCCCTCTGCATGCTTAAAGAGTTCTAATCGAAAATTATTCCTCTGTGAGAACATTCAAACTTTTTATGGCCAGTAGTTTTATAAGGCTTAACTAATAGTATGAGTGGGAGTATGCCATGGTTCATAATGACATTAGATGTATATTAACGTATGGCTTAATTGTACTTAAATAGTCTATAGATTTCCCTACTTTTCACTTGTATACCTTCACTTGTTTTTTTGCAGCACTCATACACACTCAAATTTTCTCGCACCTGTATAACCTCACTTATATTGGCAACACTTATGCACCCTAAAGTTTTTAGAACTTACACCTATATATATACTAGTTTTAATGCACGTGCAGTACACGTGGTAAAGTTATAATATTATTTTAAAATATAACTTTATT
>NC_033800.1:147504235-147542002 GCF_001876935.1 Asparagus officinalis | reverse complement strand
ATTTATTGAATGCATACAATATAGCCAACATATGAATAGAAGCTAAAAATTCACAATGTTTGAACAATAAAATTATATTTAGTGATCAATTATGCGTTAGTACAGTGGTCGTATGTACAAGGTGATTGATCAAACAAAAACTATCACAAGAATATACCTAAACGTAATGTTTGATGATGTGGATGTAAATTCAAGCGTATGACATTATAGCCTTGCTAAGTCTTCGCACTACCTAATGTATGAGTACATATATTCACTCATGAGCGGGCGAGGTCCAGATGCAGGCGGAGCTCGTGGTCGAAATCAGGCGAGGAGCTCCAGGCGAGCTCGTGCAGGCGAGGTCGACACAGGCGNTGAGTTTGAGGGGAGAATTATAAAGAAGAGAGAGAATTGAAGATGGGTTATTTGAGAGAAATGATTAACACTGTAGCTACAACGTTGGGTATTGAGAGATCTCGGTTTGAGATCTGCTCAAGTTTTGTAATTTCTTTAAGATTAATAAAGAAATTTACTGTGTGACTCCCGAGGACGTAGGTAGTTGTCAAACCTCGTTAAACTTGGTGTACTCTTCTCTATACTACGTTTTCTGTTGTTTTAGGGTTTTCGGCGTAAAATCCCAACATGAAAATCATTAAAATTATGGGTTATAGATCATAAATTTCATGAAATTTAAAGACATAACCTTGAGAAAAAATGACTAACACCAATTTAAAGACATATCCTGGAGAAAAATGACTAACACCTCCTTAAAGTATTGTTGAACTCCCAACTTTCCATTTGCCTACTTCCCCTCTTATACTACAATTGCTTGCCCAATGTGACCCTTCTGTGAAGCAACTCTCAAAGCATTTCGGGCCTTTTCTTTCTTAAAATCATGCCCGGTGATGAAGAAAATACTTCAATATTTCGGTTATGAAGTCATAAAATGCCCTGTTATCATTCCAATGACGTGCTAACATTGCTAGAAGAGGAATATTTTTAAAAGAAAAAACAGCACAATTTTCTTTAAAATAGGCACAGCATGAATGAAATATTTAATTTTAGGAATTGTTGGGGCCCTCTTCAGAGAAAAAGGGACCCTCCAAAAAATGGCGTATGCTGCTTGGATGTGGAGAGCACACGGTATTCTTTAGTAAAAGGCGAAAGAATAGTTCGCTCTGTGCTCACCACGCAGCTGCGTGCCTCTCCCAGCTTAAGACCAGAGGCTATTAAAAGACTCAGCGCATTCCCAATTCTCTATCCCGAGCGATGTGGGACTAAAATGCCTCCCAATTACATAACTCATCTTGCGTTAGCAACTCCTGAGTCCCAAAGTTATGCTACTCTACTTCACAACAAATGTGACGCTAGTCTCTTCCTCTTTCCTAGTCTCTCCGCATGCTTAAAGAGTTCTGATTGAAAAACATTCCTCCGTGAGCACATTGAGACTTTTTATTGCCTGTAGTTTTATGAGGCTAACTAATAGTATGACTGGGAGTATGTCTCTGTTCATATTGGCATTGGAATATCGGTTACATGCATATTAACATATGCCTTAATTGCACTTAAAAATCCTAATGGCGAGCCACAAAAATGCTCCAACTTTCATAGGTGCTCTAGACGTCCATATTATCTTAGCCATTGCTAATTTACACACACCTAATTTAAGAAATTTGTACATTGATCTAACTGTGAAAGTTTTTCTGGACTCCCATTGCCAAAACGGTACATCTTGCCTATCATTATTAGGTTTCCAGACAGTTAGGAGTGTAAGTAGATCCTATTTCTCTTGCCTAAACCGGTCTGATAGAAGATTGTCAAAAATAGGACATCATCTAGTTTCCTCCACTGAGAAGACACGAATGCATTAAATTCCCTAGCAAAAGAAAAAATGATCGGGAGATAATCATTGCAGTGTCAACTCACCACATCATCTATCCTTCTAAATTTAATGTGAATTCTATTACCAAGTGTGAATGAAACTGTGACGCCCCTGGGTTAACACAAGGCTGCATTCCAAGGTAAAAACAGGAATGTCAAACCTACCATGCACCAACACCGTGCAACAACACGTTTCACCATCACAATTACTAACTCTCTAATGGAAACAAACAACATGTGTAGGTACAAAACATGCATAGGAATATTAAAGAAGTACAATGTACAAGATGATCATAGAACAGATGTACAAATAACCATCATCAAGACCCAACAGATAATAGAATGAAATATCTCTGAATCTGAGTCAATATAATATGTCTCAATACATAGAGTCAAGTAAAATCCTACTAAGGCACTCAGCCTTTACGAAAATAAAACATAACTCTAATGTTTGAAGTGTTTGGTGGGAAAATTCGAAGAAGACAATTGAGAACAAAAATGTGTTATTCTCTCTAACTGATTTAGATAAAGAATAATTACAACGTTCTCAATACAATTTATCTCTAACAAACTTTAGAAAAAAGAAATTACAATCTTCTCAATCATAATCCTGATTTACAAAAGAGAGAAGGAATAGACGGAGATCCTTTCCTTTGTTTAAACCCATTGGTAAATAAACAAAGGGATCTTGGGGGCTATAACTCACGATTCTTGGGCATTTTTTGTTGTTTTGACCCATTAGCACATAGTTATTGAGGTAAAAATTCATAATTTCATGAGCTATAACCCACAATGATCGACCAACTTTAGTCATTTTAACCCATTGGTAAATAAATTTAAGTAGGCAAAAATTCACAATTTTGTGAGCTATAACATATAGTTATTGGCCATTTCTAGTCATTTTCAACCATTGTCGAATAATTTCATGGAGTCAAAAATTCACAATTTTGTTAGTTATAATAACCCATGATTTTTGGCTATTTTTACTCATTTCGATCCATTGGCAAATAATTTTGTGGTGACCAAAATTCACGAATTCATAAGCTATAACTGTAGATTGTTGGTCATTTTTTATCATTTCGACCCACTGACAAGTAACTTTACGGAGTTCAAAATTAATAATTTCATGAGCTATAACACATAATTCTTGACATTTTTTTTGTTATTTTGGCCTGTTGGCATATAATTATGTGGAGGCCAAAGTTCACTATTTCATGAGCTGTAACCTATAATTATTGGCTATTTTTAATCATTTTGATCCATTGGTAAAATTTTTAAGAAGGCCTAACTTCAGAATTTATGAGTTATATTTAATTTTGTGACCGCTAAAATTCATGATTTTATGAGCCATGACTCTTGATTTTATCCTACTTTAGTCGTTTCTACCCATTAGCAAAAAAAATTGCATAGGTAAAATTTCACGATTTTGTGAGATACCCATGATTTTTGGTCATTTTAAATCGTTTCAAACCATTGGTAAATAATTTTGCAGAGTCCAAACTTCATGATTTCATGAGCTATAACTCATGCTTTTTTGTCATGTTTTTCTATTTCAATCCATTAGCAAATAATTTCGCAGATGTAAAAATTCATGTTTTCGTGAGTTATAACCCACGATTTTTTAATGTATTTAGTTGCTTCGGTGCGTTGGTAAATAATTTTGTGAGGCCCAAAATTTACGATTTCATGTGCTATAATCCATGATTTACAACCAATTTTAGTCATTTTGACCATTTGGCAAATAATTTTAGAGAGGCCAAAATTAACAATTTCATGAGCTATTACCTACAAGTTTTGGCAATATTCAATCGTTTCAACTCATTGTCAAATAATTATGTTATTGCTAAAATTCATAATTTCAAGAGTTATAACCCACAATTTTTTTTGCCACAATTCTTAGTCATTTCAACCCATTAGTAAATAATTTCGCAAAGATCAAAATTCACGATTTTGTGGGCTATAACCTACGATTCTTAGCCTTTTTAGTTGTTTCGACAGGTTGGCACATAATTCCACAGAGATAAAAATTTACGATTTCATGAGCTATAACCCACGATTATAGGTCATTTTTAGTCAATTTGAGGAGGCCAACATTCACAATTTCATGAGGTATAACTCATGATTTATTTTTTTTTTTAGTCATTTTGACCCATTGACAAATAATTTCGTGGTAGCTAAATTTTTTGGTTTCATGAGTTATACCACATGATTATTGGCTATTTTTTTATTAATTTGGCCGGTTGGCATTAAATTTTATGGAGGCCAAAATTTCTGATTTCATGAGTTATAACCTACGATTTTTAGCCATTTTTAGTCGTTTCAAATCATTAATAGATAATTTCACGGAAGAAAAAAAATTAAAGATTTAGTGAGCTATAACTCATGATTATTGGCCAATTATAGTCAGTTTGAAACATTGTGAACTAATTTCTGAGTACAAATTCATGATTTCATAAGTTATAACCCACAATTCTTGGTCATTTTTAGTTGTTTCAACCCGTTGGCTATAACATGCGATTATTGAATATTTTTAGTCATTTCGATCCATTAGTAAGTAAATTTGAGGAGGTCAAAATTTCATATGCTGTAACCCATGATTATTAGGCATTTCTAATCATTTCGAACCATTAGCAAATAATTTTGCAAAGTCCAAATTTCATGATTTTGTTAGTTGTAACCTACGATTTTTGGCCACTTTTAGTTGTTTCGATCCATTGGCAAATAATTTTACGAAGGCCAAAATTTATGATTCGATTTTTGGCCACTTTTAGTTGTTTCGATCCATTGGCAAATAATTTTACGAAGGCCAAAATTTATGATTTCAAGAGCTGTAACCCACGTTTTTTTCGATCCATTGGCAAATAATTTTACGAAGGCCAAAATTTATGATTTCAAGAGCTGTAACCCACGTTTTTTTGTCATTGTTAGTTATTTTGACCCATGGATAATTTTGTGGGCAAATAATTTTGTGGAAACATAGTTATGTGAGCTATAATCCATTATTTTTAGCTATTTGTCATCATTTCGAACCATTGGCAAATAATTTTGTAGAATCCAAACGTCGTGATTTTGTAAGCTATAACCCATAAATTTTGGCTATTTCTGTTTGCTCCGTTATACAAGAAACGAAAAAACTCATCAGCACCTTTATTTTGAATGCTCATATACAGTGAACGTCTAGAACAGTATGATGCTCTGGGCTAAATTTGATTGGAGGTCACGCAATTGGGATCACATCATCAATGGGTACTCATTACGGTTAGAGAGGTGAAGGGTTTATGCACAACTTTAAGAGACTGGCTCTAGCCGTGCGCATTCAAATTGGTGTGAAAGAAACCAAAGCATTTATGTGGGAAATTCTAAAAGCTGCGAGATGCTCATTAAAGGCATCCAAACTGATATGTTGACTATTGAGCTCAATAGTGTGATTCTTGAAGAACGTAAGAAGAGGGATTACGTATTTGTGGCTTTATTTTCAAGCATAGCATGAATGAAATATTTAATTTTAGGAATTGTTGGGGCCCTCTTCAGAGAAAAAGGGACCCTCCAAAAAATGGCGTATGCTGCTTGGATGTGGAGAGCACACGGTATTCTTTAGTAAAAGGCGAAAGAATAGTTCGCTCTGTGCTCACCACGCAGCTGCGTGCCTCTCTCAGCTGAAGACCAGAGGCTATTAAAAGACTCAGCGCATTCCCAATTCTCTATCCCGAGCGATGTGGGACTAAAATGCCTCCCAATTACATTACTCATTTTGCGTTAGCAACTCCTGAGTCCCAAAGTTATGCTATTCTACTTCACAACAAATGTGACGCTAGTCTCTTCCTCTTTCCTAGTCTCTCCGCAACCTTAAAGAGTTCTGATTGAAAAACATTCCTCCGTGAGCACATTGAAACTTTTTGTTGCCTGTAGTTCTATGAGGCTAACTATTAGTATGGCTAGGAGTATGTCTCTGTTCATATTGACCAAGACCGGTCCTGAGTATTCGGGGGTCCTAGGCAAAAACTTGAACAAAAATCTTAAAGGAGCCCTCCTATATTCAAGACTTTTTTTAAATAAAGTGTTGCACCCATGTAACTTTAGGGCTGCCTATATACCAAGGGATGCTATAACTAATTTCAAGGATCAAACACAATGTAGTTCTCCTAAGCTACCCACTTTGGCCAAAGGCCTACAAATCACACCCTAACACTCTCATTCCCAAAACAAGATCAATGAACCAATAGAAGTATCACTTTATAAAGCCTCTTCTTGCATTTTTTTAGATGCAAAATCATTAATTACACTTGTATAATCAAGCTTCTCCACTATATTTTTCTCAATTGACAATATAGCTAAGTCATTCAATCTTTCTTGTATAATCAAGCTTCTCCACTATATTTTTACCTACTAAATAAATTTTAGTAGGTAAAAATTCACAATTTCATGAGCTATAATCTAATTTTTTGTCCTTTTTTGTCATTTTGAACCATTAGCAAATAATTTTTTGTAAGCTAAAATTTATAATTTTGTGAGCTATAACCTATAATTATTGGCTATTTTTAATCATTTTGATCCATTGGTAATAATTTTAAGAAGGCCCAACTTTAGAATTTTATGAGTTATATTTAATTTTGTGACAGCCAAAATTCATGATTTTATGAGCCATGACTCTTGATTTTATTCCATTTTTAGTCGTTTATACCCATTAGCAAAAAATTTTGCATAGGTAAAATTTCATAATTTTGTGAGCTACCCATGATTTTTGGTCATTTCTAATCGTTTCAAACCATTGTCAAATAATTTTGCAGAGTCCAAACTTCATAATTTCATGAGCTATAACCCATGCTTTTTTGTCATGTTTTTCTATTTCAATCCATTAGCAAATAATTTCGCAGTTGTAAAAATTCACGATTTCGTGAGTTAACCCACAATTTTTAATGTATTTAGTTGCTTCGATGCGTTGATAATAATTTTGTGAGGCCCAAAATTTACGATTTCATGTGCTATAATCCATGATTTATAGCCAATTTTAGTCATTTTGACCATTTGGCAAATAATTTTAGAGAGGCCAAAATTTACAATTTCATGAGCTATTATCTACAAGTTTTGGCAATATTTAATCGTTTCAACTCATTGCCAAATAATTATGTTGTTGCTAAAATTCACAATTTCAAGAGTTATAACCTACGATTTTTTGCCACAATTCTTAGTCATTTCAACCCATTGGTAAATAATTTCGCGAAGATTAAAATTCACGATTTTGTGGGCTATAACCTACGATTCTTAGCCCTTTTTAGTTGTTTCGACAGATTGACACATAATTTCACGGAGATAAAAATTTACGATTTTATGAGCTATAACCCACGATTATAGGCTGTTTTTAGTCAATTTGAGGAGGCCAAAATTCACAATTTCATGAGCTATAACTCATGATTTATTTTTTATTTTTAGTCATTTTGACCCATTGACAAATAATTTCTTGGTAGCTAAATTTTTTGATTTCATGAGTTATACCACACGATTTGGCTATTTTTTTATTAATTTGGCCCGTTGGCAGTAAATTTTGTGGAGGCCAAAATTTCTTTTCGTGAGTTATATTTAGCCATTTTTAGTCGTTTAAAATTATTGACAAATAATTTCACGGAAGCAAAAAAATAAAGATTTAGTGAGCTATAGCCCATGATTATTGGCCAATTATAATCAGTTTGAAACATTGTGAACTAATTTCGATGAGTACAAATTCATGATTTTATAAGTTATAACCCACAATTCTTGGTCATTTTTAGTTGTTTCAACCCATCGACATAATTTTGCGGAGGCCAAAATTCAAGATTTTATAAGCTATAACATGCGATTATTGAATATTTTTAGTCATTTCGATCCATTAGTAAGTAATTTTGAGGAGGTCAAAATTCTCATAAGCTATAACCCACGATTATTAGGCATTTCTAATCATTTCGAACCATTAGCAAATAATTTTGCAAAGTCCAAATTTCATGATTTTGTTAGTTGTAACCCATGATTTTTGGCCACTTTTAGTTGTTTCGATCCATTGGCAATTAATTTTACGAAGGCCAAAATTTATGATTTCAAGAGCTGTAACCCACGTTTTTTGTCATTGTTAGTCATTTTGACCCATGGATAATTTTGTGGAAACCAAAATTCATGGTTACGTGAGTTATAATCCATTATTTTTAGCTATTTGTCATCATTTCGAACCATTGGCAAATAATTTTATAGAATCCAAACGTCGTGATTTTGTAAGTTATAACCCATAATTTTTGGCTATTTCTGTTTGCTCTGTTATACAAGAAACGAAAAAACTCATCAACACATTTATTTTGAATGCTCATATACAGTGAACGTCTAGAACAGTATGATGCTCTGGGCTAAATTTGATTGGATGTCAATGGTGTGATTCTTGAAGAACGTAAGAAGAGGGATTACGTATTTGTGGCTTTATTTTCAAGCATAGCATAAATGAAATATTTAATTTTATATTTAATTTTAGGAATTGTTGGGGCCCTCTTCAGAGAAAAAGGGGACCCTCCAAAAAGTGGCGTATGCTGCTTGGATGTGGAGAGCACACGGTATTCTTTAGTAAAAGGCGAAAGTGGCGTATGCTGCTTGGATGTGGAGAGCACACGGTATTCTTTAGTAAAAGGCGAAAGAATAGTTCGCTCTGTGCTCACCACGCAGACACGGTATTCTTTAGTAAAAGGCGAAAGAATAGTTCGCTCTGTGCTCACCACGCAGCTGCGTGCCCTTTTCATCCGAGGCCGAAAGCCTACTAAAAGAGGCAGCGCGTTCCCAAATCTCTATGCCGAGCGATGTGGGACTAAAATGCCTCCCAGTTACATAACTCGTCTGGTGTTGGTAACTCCTGAGTCCCAAAGTCACGCAGTGGCGCTTCACAACAAATGCGACGCTAGTCTCTTCCTCATTCCTACTCCCTCTTCATGCTTAAAGAGTTCTGATCGAAAAATATTCCCACGTGAGAACATTCAAACTTTTTATGGCCAGTAGTTTTAAAACTTGCACTTAAATACCCTAAGGTTTCTAAAACTTGCACTTAAATACCCTAAGGTTTCTAAAACTTACACTTGAATACCTTCAATTATGCAAACTTTAAGGTGTTTTAGTGCAAGTCAAATTTAACTTTAGGATATTTAAGTGCAAGTCTTGCACTTAAATACTATACAATTTTTTAAAACTTGCACTTAAATACCCTAAATATTCTAAAACTTCACTTGAATACCCTCAATTATGCAAACTATAGGGTATTTTAGTGCAAGTCTTAAAAACTTTAGATATTTAAGTGTAAGTATTAAAAACTTTTGGATATGTAAATGCAAGTTTTAAAAACATTAGGGTGTATAACTGCTACCATATAATTGATTAATACTGATTGAGAAAGCTTATGCATTTTTTATGGAAGAAATTTTATGAATTTTAAGTTGTTATTTATTCGTAATTGAGCCCACAATTTTAGTCGAGTGAGATTTTGATTAAATTTCATTTTCTCTTTGCAAAAAAAATATGAGCTAATTTAAGTCCCCCTCCTCCCCCCGCGCCCCCCCCCCCTCCCGCCCTATGGCGGTGAATGGCGAATCTATACTCCTAAGATCAGAATGATGTGAGGGATGAGATAGAATTCTTTTTTAGAATATTGCCGTCAAAAACTATGTTAAAACAAGAAATGAGTAAATATTTTGTATATTTTGTTTCGCACTCTTTTTGCTATTCTTTTCATTTCTTTCTTCTCAACTGATATATGCACGCGCTTCTTTATTTTATCAGTCACTAACACGTCATGTAAATGCGGATCAGTGACATAACAGATGCAAAGAATCCAATCCGAATCCGATGTTGGTGTAGAATTGGATACGACAGTAATTAATGCATAAAGAAGACGATATACCTGGAATTCGTTTTTTAGGAAATATAATAAATAATTCATACCAACTGAATAACACGTACAAATACTACAACAATTTAACTATAGGAACCCATATCAATATATTTATGCACTTTGAGGGGCTAACATCAAAATATGAAGATTTGAGGGACTAATAGCAAAATACTAATGATATAAGGGTTCGCACGCATGTATTTGTGTGTTTGCGTGTACGTGACAATTAAAACAATTTACGAGATGATGAATACAATAACAATTAGGAATTTATCAACCGGATTCACTTTGATATTGTAGACTATTTCTGCTCATTTTATTTTTAAATTTATGTATTCTTATATGCGAACACTTAAGATTTCTTCATAATACTTTCTGTTATTTTTTTTGTTTTGATTAACTTTCTCATTTTTTTATGTTCATAAAACAAATTTAAACAATAAAACAATTATTTTCCACAATTCATACGATGCATCCCAACTAGTAGGGGTGTGCAACGGTCGGTTCGGTTCGGTTTTTAGTAAATTTTGAACAACCGAACCGAACAGCCTATAATTCAAAACCGAACCGAACTGTTGCAAGTCGGTTCGGTGCGGTTCGGTTCGGTTTGTTCGGTTCTAACTTCATCAAACTTCTTATCAAACAACAAACTGTGTTAAAGAAAAAAAAGATATCAACAAAGTAGGAGATTATGAAACATTAAACACTGATATAATGATATTGTTTTCAACCCATAATGATTCAGAAAATGAGTTTAGGGTTTGAGTCTTTGACTCTTTGGGGACGGGTCGGGTAGGGTTTGAGATCAGAATGAGTAGTATTGCACTATATTCGGTCGGTTCGGATCGGTTCGGGTCGAAAAGTTTTCAAACCAACCCGAACCGTCCTACTCATAAAACCGATTTTTTCGGGTCGGTTCGAGTTGGTTCGGTCAGTTTTTTCGGTTTGGACGGAACCATGCTCGGCCCTACCAACTAGTACGAACAAGTACTACAACAACTTGTCCGGCCGTTTCGGGTAACAAAATGAGGCCCAGCAGCCCTATTTTTCACCGTTACAATCCCAAGGAATAGTTACGTATACATGGGCCTCCATCGAAGAGCCCAGCCCAAGGCCCATACAGAAGAGAGCGTAAACTCCAATCCTCTTGGACTGCTGACCACTGCCAACACAAAACAGGGATTTTTATCGTCCCCTTTTTACTCTCTCTCTCTCTCTCTCTGGTTATTAGTATCAGAAGAAGAAGAGGAGAGAGAAAGAGGTGAGAAATAAAAATGGCGATGTGGGTGTTTGGCTATGGTTCTCTAATTTGGAAGGCAGGCTTCAACTACGATGAGAAGCTCTTTGGTTTCATCAAAGGATACCGCAGACTTTTCTACCAAGGTAATAATAATAATAATAAATTCAATTTTTTTTATTACTTTTTTCATGGACGGTAATTAAACCAAATAAATAAATACATAAGATCTGTGATTTTCAGGGAGCACTGATCACAGAGGGACCCCTGCATTCCCTGGGAGAACAGTCACTCTGCTGCCCTGTGATGGAGAAAAATGTGTACGCTTCATTTTTCTTAATTTGTTGGGTTCTTTCAAAATTTTGTCTTTTTCAAGTTTTCTAATTGGGTTTTGATTGATATTTTTTGTGGTCTGGTGATGATTGATTACTCTGCCGTCTTAGTATTTGATTGTGTGAGTTAGTTGCCTGATAAGAAAGAAGCTGGATTGGGTGACATTGGGATTTATTTCATTTTAATTTTCGTACTAATCTTATTAAGCTGGTGGTGGTTTTTGTCTGATATACTTTTATTCTGGAAAGTTAATATGATTCGATGAATTGTGGTTATGGACTTATAAAGATTAAGTATTCATGATGTTAAAAACCTCGCATCCTGTTTGAATGATGTGTAATGCTAACTCTGATGCAAACCCTGTACTAATTTTGTGTTGTAAGAAACTAAAGCCTCGTGAATTGTAATCGAAATTCTAGGCCCCCATGACTTTGTTGCTTAGTGCAAAACTTGTTCAGGATTTGTAGTTTGGTTTCGACTACTCTTGTATGATGCATAACTTTATCCTTTCATACTTTATAGGGAATTGTCTATGCACATCAGACGACTGAGGTATTTGAATAGAAAACATATGTAATTTGAAATTTTGATCAAGGTTTGTGTCAGATCCTTGAGCAGTTACCGATCGGGAGCAATGCTAAGAAAAATGAGCAAACAAATTCCTCCACTTGCACCTTGATGTATCACACCCTCCACTATATAGAGCAAAACCATTTCTTTATGTGGAATGTTCTTGTTGAGTGAGATATTTGAACGTGGCAAAATACAACCTTTCTTATTCCTATGCTTTTTTTTTTATACCTTGGTATCTGTTTTAAATGATAACAAACCCCATTTCACTTTTGCATTACTTCAGTGGGGAATGGCCTACAAAATTTCTGGAGAAGAAAATAAGGAGATTGCACTATCAGTAAGTATACTATGGCCTTTTTCCCTTATCTTTGACTTGATATTACACTTCATCTTTTGGAGTCATATGCACGCATATTAGATTAGAACAGTAGGCATCTTGAAACCAGCAGTTATTAGGTTGAATTATACCTTAAATTGATTAGAGAACAACAAGTGCATAGTTCTTGGATCCATTAATTTCTCCAATTTGTTCTCTTTGTTAGCAAACTCACCAAAGTTAACAAACCATTAGAGCCTTTCCATATTAAACTGCTGTGTGTGTTTTTTTGACATAATTAGCCTTCAATAATGAAAGGTTTAATCCAGATTTGACTTATGATAGGGGAGATACTTCCTGATCTTACTAGTCTAAGAATGAATTCATCATGACAGAGATAACTCATCTCTTGGCTTATTGGGATTATCCATCTCCACAATCCTAGCAGCATGTCTCTGAGATGTATATGTCTAATTTCTAGCCACCAATATAAACAAAAAGAAGTGTGCATGCTTTTTACTCCTAGCACAAATTTTCTTCATTATACAACTACCGTTGCTAGCTCTTTTTTACTCATCTCACAGCTCAAAGACAGATAGTGGAATAAAGGAATCCCTCATTTCTATGTGGAAAATTTAGTAGATGCACTAATGTTTAGCTTCTCTATTTGTGTGTCATTTCTTTACACAACTCATAGATACATCTTTGTACAGAAACAGAATTACAGACCTCATAATATCTCTATGAAAGTAAAATTTCATGTCAAGAAATATAACGCTTTAACAAACAAATTCTATGTCTTTACAAATCAATCTCATATTAGCTCAGCAAAATTCTCTCCTCTCTCTATAAACTCCTCATCTAAAAGATTTAGTTGTGAGATTCATACATAGACATAACACTTAGATACCTTCACCATGAGTTATTTTCTTGAGATATGCATAACACTATGTCTTGAATTATGTACTTAACATATAGAACAATATTTAGCTTGCATTTTTAAGAAAAATTCCATATTGACAAGTAGCAAATTAATTGGTGCTGCAGTATCTTGAAGTAAGGGAAAAGCAGTATGACACAAAGGCTTATGTTGATTTCTATACTGTAAGTTTAGCAAATATTTGTTCTTACAATCTTTTTATTTGATAATAAATAACCAAATGTAGATATGTAACTTATTTCAGGAACCCAATTCCACAATTGCTACTATACAAGGAGTTATGGTGTAAGTTGCAGAACTGAATCTATGATTTTTTTATAGAGTTAATTGCGGATAGACCCCCCATAGTATCATTGTTTTCAACTTACTATCCATCAGGTTTTATTTTTGCAGATAGATAATCTGAAAACTTTATGACTCTTTTACCCTAATGGAAAGAGAAAATTATTTTTTAAAAAACAGACCCCAAGTGTAAAAGAGTACAAAAAATCATTTGGGGATCTATCTGCAAAAGTAAGACTAGAGGGATTGTAAGTTCAAAATAGAGATGCTACCGGAGTTTATCTGCAACTAACGCCTTGCCTATATTAGGCTGCACTTGGGGGAAATACTGAAATTTTGAACCCATTTAGATATGTAGCTTCACCTGACCCAAGGATTAATCCAAACTATTTGGGACCGGCATCACTTGAAGAAATGGCCAAGTAAGTTAACTCTTTTCCATCAAATGCAAGTTCTTAGTCATTGGGTCGAAATGGATGAAAATGGACAAAACTCATGGGTCCCATGAAAATCACAAGTTTTGAATCACGCATAATTAGTTGTCATTGAGTTGGAATAGATGAAAATTGACAAACATTGTAGGTTAAGCCCGTGAAATCATGAATTTTAAAGACAAATCTAATTTTCTTTCAATCAAAATTAACAAAAATCATGGGTTGAAACCTACGAAAGTCACAATTTTTGAAGTTACGCATCTAATTACCATTTGGTTGAAAATGGAAAAAGATTGTGCATTAAAGCCCATGAAAAGTGCGAAGTTTGAAATATGCTAAATAATTGCCTTTAGATCGAAACAAAAGAAAATAGATAGAAATTGTGGATAGTCCACGAAGATTGTAATTTTTGAAGAAAGAAAAAAATTACTATTGGAGCGAAACAAACAAAAATTGACAAAAATCATGGGTCATAATCCATAAAACTTGCAAATTTTAAAGTATGCATAATTAATATCCACCAGGTCGAAACAAAGAAAAATGGTCAAAAATCATGAGTTATAACTCATAAAAATTGTAAATTTTAAAGTACACCAATAAATTGCCATAGGTTGAGACACATGAAAATTGATAAAAATGTGGCTTATAGTTATAGCCCATGAAATATACAAACTTCAAAAACAAAAAAACTTTATTACATTGTAAGAACGGACGAAAATGGACAAACATTATGGGTTATAGCCTATAAAAATCACGAGTTTTAAAGATAAAAAATTTAATTGTCATTCTGTAGAAATGAACCAAAATTGACAAAAATCATTGGTTATAATGCATGAAAAGCACAAATTTTGAAATATGTATAACTAACTGCCATTGGGTCGAAACAAACAAAAATGGATAAAAATCATGGGTGCCCACGAAAAATGCGAATTTGAAAGTACGCCAAATAATTACTTTTAGGTCGAAGCAAAAGAAAATGGAATCGTGGGTTATAGCCAAAGAAAATCATGAATTTTGAAGAAGCAAAACTTAATTGCTATTGGAGCGAAATAAACAAAAATTGATAAAAATTATGGGTTATAATCTATTAAAATTAATAATTTTGAAGTATGTAGTATATATTGTCATTCGGTGGAAGCAAAGAAAATGGACAAAATTCGTGAATTATAACCCATAAAAATTACGAATTTTAATGTATGCCAATATATTGGAATATTATCGGAACGGATGAAAATGGATAAAATCGTGGTTTATAGTTCATGGAACTCATGAATTTTAAAGAGAAAATTTAATTGTTATCGAATCGAGGGAAACAAAAATTGATAAAATTGTGGGTTATAGGCCCATGAAAAGTGCGGATTTGAAGTACCCAAACAATTACTATGTGATCGTGTTAAACAAGAATATTGTAGATCCTCATTCATTTGTTATAAACTACAACTAACCCCCTTTATATGTGGATGCAATAGCAAGTTTTTGTGGAGTGCATATTCTATTAGAACACCCATGAAAATCACATCTTTTTTAAGTGCCCATAACAAATTGTCATTGCCTCAAAACAGACGAAAATGTACTAAAATTGTGTTATAGCTCATGAGAACTACGAATCTTAAATTTCGCTAAATAAATTACCCTTAGGTCGAAACAAAAGAAAATGGACAGAAATAGTAGGTAGTCCACAAATATTGCGAATTCAAAGAAAAAAACTTAATTGCTAGTGTAGCAAAACACACAAAAATTTATAAAAATCCTGATTGAACCATGAAGCAAATTCGAAAATATGCATAATTAATTACTGCTGGGTCGAAATGAAGAAAAAACGGGCCAAAAACATGGGCTATAGCCTATAAAATTTGTGAATTTTAAAATACGTCATAAATTACAATTATGTTGAAACAAACAAAAACCATGGCTTATAGTCCATGAAATTCACGAATTTTAAAGGTAGAAAACTAATTTGTCATTGTGTTGAAAAGGACAAAAATAGACAAACATTATGGGTCAACCCACAAAAATCACGAATTTTAAAGAGAAAATTTAATTGTCATTAGATAGAAATAGTCAAAGATGGATAAAAATCGTTGGTTATAACATAGAAAATTGTAACTTTTGAAGTACGCAAAACTTAGGGTTGGGCATAGTCCAGGTCAAATCATGGGCCGAACCAGCCCAACCCACTTTGCGTTTAAACCTGGCCCGACCTACATCGGGCTGGGCCCAACCTGACTCATATTGGTGGCGATTCATGGGTTGAACTGAGTTTTGTTTTGATCCAGACCCTGGACCAAAGAAGCAGATCCGACCCACTATAGGCCCGGCCCATTAATGGCTTGGCCCAACAATGGGCCAGCCTAACCCAATTCGATTGGTTTAATAATCACTATTATAAATAGCGGTAAATAGCACCGCAATAGCGACACTAATTACGTTAGTGTTCCCATCCCGCTACGCTATCGCCCAACGCGATGTTATATTGTGGAATATGTGTTTTCTGTTCGCAAAAGCGGCCAATAGCTCGTCATAGCGGTGAATAGCGGGCGATTGCAGACAAAATTTGCTTTTTGACCGCTATTTAAAGGCGGTTTGAAATTTATTTTTTTTAAATTAAACCTGACCCACAACCAATACATTCCAACGCTTCCTACGATTTCTGACGTATTCCCGCTGCCTCCCATAGCCTCCGGCACCTCCCTTAACACTTCCTCTCACCTCTTGTCGTGAGTTCCTCCTACTGCAGTCCTCTCACCGCTCAGCTCCTCTACTCGAAGATGAGGACTCTTTGACTCCTCTAGTCGTCTTCGGTATTGTGACTGTTACATATCTATTTCATGTTTAGGATCTCTTTAAATCATCAAGTATGCACTTTTAGATTTTTTAGATTTTTCTTTAATTTTTCTTTTTTTGAATATTTATACATATCTAAATTAGACCGTTGTTTGACTTTGTGTTTTCACTGATATTTGCCGCAATAGCCCCAAGTAGTCTTAACGATGTCTTACCGTTACGTGACGCTATCAGCTATCAATAAACTTACTTTAATTATAAATATTTACTTTTTTCATCAAAAAATAAATGGGCCTTAGGCCCTCAGGCAACGAGGCTGACCTGCTACTAGTAGGTCGGTGACAAAGTCTAACCTACTAGCAACAGGTCATTGTTGCTGGCCCGCTACCAGTAGAACAGATTGCGTCACAGTCTGGCCTGCTACAGTTTGTTGGAATTGTTGCTGGTATGCTACTAGCAGGCCAGATTACCTAATTTGGCCTGTGGCAGTAGGGTCCGCGTGCTGTTGTAGCTTGCAACAATGTTGATGGTCTACTACCAATTAGGAGGGGACCCACTTAATTTCAGTTGTGCTAAAACAAAGAGCTAACGACTCTCTTTTTAGCAATCTAAGCTCTTTTTTATAGCAATCATCTATACTAAAAAGAGAGTGATTGATAAAAAGAGAGATGTCTCTCTTTTTAGCATCAGATGTGTAGACTAGACATTTGTTTGTAAAAAAGAGAGCAAACGACTCTTGTAGTCTCTCTGTTTCTCTGTCAAATTCATTTGCGTCAATTGTTTCTTCTTCAATTTACATCTCTGAAACTTCAGTATCTAAAGATTGAGAAGTCGGAGACGAACATTGAGGAGGTTGAGGTCAAGGTGGAGGATAAGAAAAGATAAAACGTCTCTCCATGACAGAACCGGGTAGTAGCGGCCCACACGATTGTTGTCATTCCATTGAGAAAGTGAAATAGAGTGTCTAGAAGTAGAGTCTAGAGGGGCAGGTATCTGTGGTTATTGCTGGATAGGTAAAGGGAATGGTACCGAGTAGTGGAATCAACAATGTAGCAAGCGGGAGCATACGGGTAGTAAGAATCATGGTATGCATTTGGCCACTATTACTACCACTAGCTTCATGTGAATAGTACTAAGAATGTGAGAAATGTGTACAATCACTTTCACTGGCAACGGATGGGGAAGAGGGAGATTATTGTGAGGAGGATGAGTAGGGATCCATTTTATAATAGAAGATTTTTTTTCTTAAGGTAACTTTGGCATAGAGGGTATAAGAGATTTTTTATAATCAGAATGAGATAGATTGATAGAAGAAGTTGTGAGATAGGAGGGTGAAGTGACTCCTATTTATGGTAAAGAGAAGAGGTTCCCTGGTTTCATTTAAAAAAAATTCAAAACGTATTTGATATAGAAACAGAGAGAGATTAAGAGAGTCGTTTGCTCCATTTTTAGCAATCAAATGCCTAGTTTAGGCATCTAATCCTAAAAGGAGAGAACTCGTTTGATCAATCACTCCCTCTTTTTAACAAAGCTGATTGCTATAAAACCGAGCCTATATTTGCTAAAAAGAAAGAGGGCTCTTTCTTTTTAACAATCAACTGATTGCTAAAAAGAGAAAGTCATTGGCTATCTGTTTTAGCATAGCTCAATTCAAGGGGGCCCCAAGCTAATTGGCAGCAAGCCAAGAACACTACTATAGTCTGCAATAGCATGCAGGTCCTGTTATCAGCTGGGTTGCTGGTCTACTACAAATTGTTGCTAGCCTGCTACCAGATTGGCCCGTAATATAGTTTGCTAGGCGCAATCAGGCTAGCAGACCAACAAAAAATTATTGCTGCCTTGCTGCCAGCAAGCCTGATTACGACCTAATCTTGCTTGTTGGTAGTAGGTCAAACTTTGTCACTAGCCTAGCTGCCTGAGGGCATGAGGCATATTTGCTTTTTACTAAAAAAATAAATATTTATAATTAATCCGACTTTAGGCCGGGCTGGGCCATTGGTGGGTCGGGCTTGCTTCTTTGGTCCTAAGTCTGGATCAAAACCTAGCTCGACCCATGGAACTACCGCCATGTGGGCTGCTTGGTCGAGCCCGGCCTTAGGCCCTGCCCTATGTGGGTCGAGCCGAGTTTAGACCAAATCGGGTTGGGGCGCGTTCAGCTCGCGGTTCGACCGTCTATTCCCATCCCAAGTTATAGCCAGGAAAATCTTGATTTTGAAAAAGAAACTTAATTATTATTTGACCAAAACACACAAAAATTAACAAAAATCATAGATTATAATCCATCACGAATTTTGGAGCACATATAATTAAATGACATTAGGTTGAAATGAAGAAAAATGTACAAAAATTGTGGGTTGTAGCCCATAAAAATTTCAAATTGTAAAGTACACTAATAAATTGGTATTACGTCGAAAATTGATCAGCTCATGAAACTTGCCAGTTTTAAACAAATAAAACTTAGTTGTCATGGATTTGAAACAAAGTAGATAAATATCTTGGTTATAGCCTATGAAAAATCAAGAATTTTAAAGATAGGAAATTTAAATGACATTTAGTTGAAACAAACTAAAATTAACAAAAATTATGGGTCATAACCCATAAAAATCACAAATTTTGAAGTGCACACCCCATGAAAATCAAGTATTTTAAAGATAGAAGTGGTTCATAATCCATGAAAATCGTAAGTTTTAAAGTGCACACCTCGTGGAATGTGCGAATTATGAAGTACGCCAAATAATTACCATTAGGTCGAAATAAAAGAAAATAGACAATAACAGTTAGTTATAGCTCAAGAAAATCACGAATATTGAAGAAATAAAACTTATTTGCTATTGGAGCGAAAGAAACAAAAATTATCAAAAGTCATTGGTTATAACCCACAAAAATCACTAATTTTGAAGTACTTATAATTAATTATCATTGGGTTGAAACAAAATAATGGACAAAAATTATAGGTTATAGCAAGTACGCTAATAAATTGGCATTAGGTTGAAATGGACCAAAATCGACGAAAATTGTGGCTTATAGCCTATGGAAAAGATAGAAAATTTAATTGTCATTGAGTTGAAACAAACAAAAAATGGACAAACACCGTAGGTTATAGTCTATGAAAATGAAGAATTTAAAGATAGAAAATTTAATTGAAATTCGGTTGAAAAGGATGAGAATTAACAAAAATCATCCATGAAAGTCGCAAACTTTGATGTATGCACAATTAACTGACATTGGATCAAAGCAAGCGAATATCGACTAAATTAACCTTAGGTTGAAACAGATAAAAATCGACAGAAATTGTGGCTTATGGACCGTGAAATTCACTAATTTTAAAGATAGAAAATTAATAGTCATTTGTCGAAACAAATGAAAATAGACAAACATTGTGTGTTATAGACCATTGAAGTCAATAATTTCAAAGATAGAAAATTTAATTGGCATTCAGTCCGAACAAATGAAAATTCACAATAAAATGTAGGTCATAATCCATAAAAATCGCAAATTATAAAGTACACACCCCATGAAAATCAAGAATTTTAAAGATAGAAGTGAATACCCACGAAAATCGCAAATTTGAAGTGCATACCCCATGAAAAGTGTGCATTTTGAAGTACACAAAATAGTTACCATTAGATCAAAACAAAAGAAAGTGGGCAAAAACCCATGGGTTATAGCTTTGAAAAATCAGGAATATTGAAGAAAGAAAGCTTAATTGCTATTGGAGTGAAACAAATATAAATTGACAAAAACTATGGGTTATAATCCATGAAAATCATAATATTTGTAGTGCGTTTAATTAATTGTCATTAGGTTGAAACAAAGAAAATGGACAAAAGTTGTGGGTTATATCCCATAAAAAGTGCAAATTATAAAGTACGCTAATAAATTGACATTAGCTCGAAACATACGAAAATCGACAAAATTCATGGCTAAAGTTCGCGAATTTTAAAGTCAAAGCACTTAATTGTCATTTGCTCGAAACTGATAAAAATGGACAATCATGGGTTATAGCCCCATGAAAATCAAGAATTTTAAAGATGGCTTATTTAATTGGCATTTGGTTGAAACAGATGAGAATTGACAAAAATCATCGCTTATAACCCATGGATACCGCAAATTTTGAGAAACGCACAATTAATTGACATTGCACTGAAACGAATGAAGATGGAAATAAATCGTGGGTTATATAAGCTATGAGAGGTGCCAATTTTGAATTAAGGCAAATTATTTCCATTAGGTCGAAATCGTGGGTAATAATGCATGAAAATTGCAAATTTCAAAGGAAGAAAACTTAATTGCTATTGGAGTGAATTGACGAAAATCGAGAAAAATCACGAGATCCTATGAAAATCGTGAATTTTGAAGTACACATAATTAATTGTTATTTGGTGAAAATAGGAGGAAAATGTGTGATATCATGTGATATAGTTCATGAAAAAATTTAAGTTCTGAAGAACGCATAATTAGTTGCCAATAGATCAAAAGGCGCTAAAATGGACACTCATCATGGATAATACCCACGAAAATCATTAATTTTAACTATAGAAAATTTAATTGCAGTGCGATCAAAACGAAGGTAATTGATGAAATTATTATTTATAACCCATAAAAATTGCAAAATTTGAAGTGCACATAATTAATTATCGTTAGGTCCTAGCGTCAAAATTGGACAAAATTATGGATTATAGTTCCTGAAAATTTTGAATTGGAAATAATTTGTAGGTTGTAGCATTTGAAAAATCACAAATTTTGAAGTATGCTTAATTAAACTGATACAGATATATCCTGAGCTACGAATAAAGAATCGCGAATTTTAAACAAAGAAATCTTAGTTACAATTGGGCCAAAACAAACGGAAACGTACAAACATTAGGGATTGTAACACATGAAAATCACGAATTTGAAAGTACACGCAAGTAATTGTTATTGGGTCAAAACAAATGAAAACGGACAAAAACCGTGGGTGCCTATGAAAATTGTGAGTTTCGAGGTATGCCTAATTAATTGCTATTGGGTTGGAAGAGCCAGATTTTGAAAAAAAAAAATCGGTTATAGCTGATGAAAACCACAAATTTTGAAGAAAGAAAATTGCTATCGGATTGAAACAGATGAAAATGGACAAGACTCAGGTTTATAGCAAATTTTGAACTACGCATAGTTCGTTGCCATTGGGTCGAAACAAATAAAAGGGACAAACATTGTGGGTGTAGCTCATGAAAATCATGAATTTTAAAGACTGAAAATTTAATAGTCGGAACAAACAAAAAATTGTCAAAAATCGTGTGTTAGACCATGAAAATGTCAAATTTTAAAGTACACATAACTAGTTGCCGTTGGATCGAAATGGATGGAAAGGGACAAAAATCGTGCGTTAGCTTAAGAAAAGTGCAAATTTTGAAGTACGCAAAATAATTATCATCACATCAATACAAAAAAAATTAGACAGAAATGACAGGTTATATAGCCCAAGAACGCAAATTTTGAAGGAAAAAACTTAATTGTTATTAAAGCAAAATAAACGAAAATGTGGTAACATTAGTTCTTTCACTCAACTTCAAATTGGCAAGATTATGTAGTCTCGAAGAAATGTGCAGCTTAATTATTTGTCTTAAAGTAAACAATAGAAACTAGTCCGTTTAGCCAATCTGATTTTTGTACTATTCACTCTTTCAGTTAATTGCTTCTTGAACATGTAAACCCTTGATTAGTTCAGTCTATGCGACCTGTTTGGTGCCAAGAGACAACCTAGGTTTCAACTTTGAGCTTCATTTTTGGTGTAGAAAGATGAAAAGGAACAATAATATTGGTAAAAATATGATTAATTTTACTCCGCTATTAGCTTCAGGTGGAATGGTTTCCTTCACATAGACGAGAAACATAGCATTATTTATTTTGGTTTTCTTCTCATTTCTTTTCTTTTAGTATAAGAGAGAGTCCGATAGTTATTAGACGTTTACAACAATATTATGCAATTGTTTGTAGACAAATTATCCAAGCTGAAGGACCATCAGGACCCAACAGAGACTACCTTTTCCAGCTCGACGAGGCGTTGAAGCAACATGGTGAGTGTTTTGTTTCTTGGATGTGGATTTATCAAGCCTGCATTCTTATACCATTTTCAATTTGTAGGATGTGAAGATTCGCATGTCATAGATCTCGCTAATGCAGTTAGAAAACTTCTTCCAGAGACGAAGCCAAGTTCTTGAATTGTGTGAACATAGCAATTGAGCGATGACGCTATTTTTATCGAGAAAATAAAAAGAAATTGAGCAGCTGTTGAACAGTTTCAATTTCAATACCCATGATCATTGTGACCTGTATTCAGTATTCTCATCTTCATCTTATGATGTAATATGTATATTGTATCAAGACAAAACAGATGGCCCTCTATGCATTGTAGTCTTATTATGTTGGATTATATTGGATTGGTTGTTATTATTGATCTCACAGTTGCTCATCGATCACTGGAAATACATACGAGGGCGATGAATGAGTTTCTCTGAAAGAAACTGTTAGCAGTATCATAATCTTGATTTATATTTTCAGTATATCGTCATGATCTAATCTTCAGATAACGCATATATAAATTGCAGAGGGTAGGCAAAGAAGAACATCAGCTAACTACTAACAATTACAGAGCAAGTACATTGTTAGAAGCATACACACAAAAGAGGGAGCTCTTTAATTTCCCTAATCCTCGTTGTCGTAGTCCTCATCCTCATCAATATGCATGTTTAAATTTACAACATTTAACGGGGCTATGCCCATCTTTGCTGCCTCATCAGGTAAAGGCCACGCTGCAGACTCCTCTCTTTTAGTTTCCTCCACAATCTCAGGGGGGTTTGCATTCTCAGCAACATTTTCCTTCTCTATGCCTCCGATATCTTTGGAATGAGGCTCTCCATGATCAGGGGACATATCATTATCATCTTCGAACTTCATATAAGCATCGGCATGCTCTTTATGCATTTCCATTGTTCTTATACTAGGGGGCCGCCCTCTTCCTCGTCCTCTGCCTCGTCCTCTGCCTCTTGGACTTGCACTAAAATGTGCACCCCTCATTGCCTGCCATATTGATTAATTCCTTAAGCTCAACTCAAAATTAACAACAAAAAACAGTAAGGATTAATTTGCAGATACACCCCTGGTAGTACGAGTGTATAATAACTTATACCACGCTATTTATCGATATTATTTCTCTCATTTGCTTAATACGCTATATAGGAATCACTTGACGATATGTTAAGATTACCTATTGCCCTCAATTCAACTGAAAAAAAATTAGTTAAATTGTCCTCTAAATTGAGGTCAGAGGCTCAAAGACGTGAACGCTAACAAAGTAGTTTAGGGAGGCTAGATGGCAACACCATTGTAATACAGGGGGCATATTTGCAATTTGACTCATGATAAATAATAAATAGCCAGCTACTTGTGACGTAATTTGTAGATGATTACCATTTTTGGGGACCTTATCTCTTCATCTGCCACTGTATCTCCATCATTTGGTAATGTTTTTCTGAGAATAGACTACTACTAATCAGTTGCTTGGTGTTCCTTGCAAAGTAAATGCAAAAAATCAGGAATGTTAAGCAGTTTACCTTCTGCGGGAAATTCCTTTCTCATCACCACAAGATTCAGCACCACCAAGATTCGGTACCTTGTTAACAACATCACTTAGGAAATCAAACGAACTATACATCTTCACACATTGTTTTCTGGAAATTTCAACAGATTAGTATAAGTTTGACATCTGCAGTGGCTGTCAAAGGAAAAGAACCGTGCATGGCTGGTTCAAGTTCAACTTACAAGTGCATGCAGTTTACTGTCTTGGCCCCTCTCTGGAGAGTAACTTCATAAGTCCTATCACAAAGATCTTGGAGAAATAATTCCAGAGCTTTTGCTGCAAAAAAAAAAAAAAAAAAACAATCCAGTAAAATGTTCAGAGCTTTTGCTGCAAAAAAAAAAAAAAAAAAACAATCCAGTAAAATGTTAGGCATTAGGATTTTAATTTGATCAGAGAGCTCGGTGTGATCATCAATCAGATTACATATTCATGTAAGAATAACGATTAATCATTAATATAACTTACAAACAAGAAGAGGGACAGCCAACGCAATCTTGCCAACATCTTCATCAGCTTGCATTATCTTCTTTATTCGTGACTGAGGGCACATAGAAAAAATACAACTTAGATTGTATCCAATCATTCCAGTAATCAATCAGTCACGAACTGATAAAGTTAAGTCAACATAACGAGTGAGGGCGGTAAACATAGAAATTAATCCATATAAAATATTTCCTTTCAGTTCATATTCAAGCAGCAATATTTTCATTTGATTTTATGTGACATCAACCCATGCGTCTCAATGTGTTGCAAAACGGATCTCCAACGCATGCTAATTTCACTTCACAGTCAACCGGCAACATTACGATAAAAAGAAAGCAAGAAAATATGAAGACCCAGTTCATAAAAATCAACAATCCAAGTATAAAAATTATGATCAACTATGAACATCTCAGCTTCAAAGACAGAGAAATAACCTAAGGTAACATATTTACTCTTCCAAACAAGAATTCATCTTAACACAACATGGGGAACCCCCTATATGAGAATCGTGGACTCGAGAAACCCTATAATCCCCAACCAAATTTACCATAAATCATAAATGTTCAACTCTGTACCGATATCAGCAAATAAATTTCTAAATCTTCATAAACACTGACAGAAGCAAATCAAACATGACAAAAAAACAACAACCGATTTCATGGTTCCCAATAAACAGATATACATTAAAACTGTTTTCTGTAACAGAACAAATTTCTAATTTCTGAAGGAAAAAAAAAGTTTTGCCCGCATAAATTTTACAACAAACATCACAAATGCTCAAAATCTGCTTGTCTCAAACAACTAGACTACCAAATCAGATAGAACCAGTTCCTGATCCCCCCAAAAAGACCACAGATTTCACTATAAAATTGCATCCGCTTCCCTAAAAAACAAAAAAAAAGGGGGAAAAAAAGGAAAAAGAAGAAGACCTAGAGATCTAAAGACATGAAGGAGAACATATCAAAATTCACAAATTCACTCATTCTAATCTAGTTACGCAATCACAGATCTATATATTCCTATAAAGGAGCTAAATCACCTTAAATCAACCTTAAATCGCATAAAAGTGATCAGATCCGATAAAGATCCAGACTTTCGACATAAAACCACACCAAATATACCCAAGTTCATCAGATTTCCGTCGATTTAACGAAAAAAAAAACAGATCAAGCAACAAAATACGGCGAATCGATCGATTACGTACAGCAGGGAATCGCGTGCCGAGCTTCTTCCTCATCTCCCTCTCCCGCTTGCCCTTCTCTCTCTGGTTCCACGATGATTTCAGGATCTCAAGAACGCGAGTCTCGGATCTCGCGAGCTCGGCCAAGCACTGTTTTTAACTTTTTTTTTTCTCGCCCAATTATTACTTTTTTCGCTCTTTTTTTTTATTGGATTACGTAAGAAGGACACGTGTGATATATCTCAGGTCACCGTGCCGTCCGATACGTTACGAACCAAATATGACTAAAAAAGAGTGAATCGTCGTTAAAAGGGGTGACGTGGGGTTTTTAGTGTTTGAAATTTGAAGACTAAACGCACGAAATTAGTATTAATAGTTTTTGTGTACGCATCATTTTTTTTTCTGGTATATACCAACTCTTTGATTATTGACAATTGATGACGCATTCTGGATTATGCTAATAAGCAAATTAATATCAAACCCTAAAATAGATTTTCCCTTACTCCCGTCAAAGCTTATCCTTAGAGGGTTGATTCAAAAGAAAACTAGTTTAAGAGTCGGAATATGAACTGAAAAAACTAGCTCAAATCCGGTCTAATTTTTGCCGAGCTAAAAATAACTTCCATTTAGACCAAAATCCTATATTATCTATGAAAATAGAAATGTTACTCAAATGTAAATATGTTCTCTATCCTATTTCAAATAAGGTAAGATAAAATATCACGTATAAAAAAAAAAACAACTATCATAGACAATCTTCCAAAAATCGATGAAACTTTAAGGTGTTATGAAACAATTAAATAATGTGGATGTCCATTTAGTTTCCCGAGAAGATTGATACATGTATTACCCCTTGATATTCCCCTAGTACATTAACCTTCTTCCTAGAACAACACAATACATGTTCTAGAATGATTAAGTTTATTAATGAGTAGTTAATATGATTCATGTATCATCATCTTAATTTGTCTATAAATAGAGGTATTCCTACCTCACTTTGTAAGAAAAGATTGATGAATAAAAATTCTCTCTACTTCTCATCTACTTTCTCTACTCTATTTTATAGTTTACCACATAAACTGCTACACCAAAATACATTAGTTTTACAGTACGTTATCAGCACAAGACTCTACCATTGAAACAATCCATTTCAAGTCCATTAGATTCATCGTGGGCAAGTGTTCATATTTTGGGTAAACCTTTGAGGTAAAATTTCTCTTTCCAATTCAATTCATTTTCACTATGACTAACCTTACAAAATAAGAATTTGTCTCTTGATATTTCTGGAAAGAATTATTTATCTTGGATGTTAGATGTTAAAATGCATCTTGCTGTAATGGGTCTTGAAAATACTATTGTGGAAGAAAATGAGACATCAAATCAAGACTGTACCAAAGCTATGATTTTCCTTCGCCATCATTTGGACGAAGGATTAAAAGTTGAATATCTAACTATGAAAGATCCACTTACTCTATAGAATAATTTGAAAGAGAGATTTGACCACCTGAAGTTGGTCGTGCTCCCAAAAGTCCAGTATGACTGGCTTCACTTAAGGATACAAGATTTTAAATCAATCAATGAGTATAATTCTGCAATGTATAAAATTACCTCTCAATTGCAATTGTGTGGAGAAAATGACACTGATGACGATATGTTAGAAAAAAACATTCTCCACCTTTCATGCCTCAAATATGCTCCTGCAGCACCAATATCGAGAGAGAGGATTTAAGAAATACTCTGAATTGATTTCATGCCTCCTTTTGGCTAAACAAAATCTATCGAGAGAGAGGATTTAAGAAATACTCTGAATTGATTTCATGCCTCCTTTTGGCTAAACAAAATAATGAATTATTATTAAAAATTTAAGAAATACTCTGAATTGATTTCATGCCTCCTTTTGGCTAAACAAAATAATGAATTATTATTAAAAAAATCATGAATCCCGACCTACTGGTGCTAGCTCATTCCCTAAAGCGAATGCAACTCAATCTCAAAATCATGGTCGTGGGCGTGGATATGGCCGTGAAAGAGGCCAAGGACGTAGCCGTTGTCGTGGATGAGGTCGTGGCAAATATGTGCCTTCTAATCACAATGATCATAACCGTGAAAAAAAGACAAAACAACTCCCAGAAGTGGGACAATAATGATAAGAAAAGTAAAGAAAAGAAACATTATGAGGAAATATGCTACCGGTGTGGAATAGAAGGTCATTGGTCTCATACCTGTCGTACGGCAAAATATCTTGTTGACCTCTATCAGACATCATTAAAAGGGAAAGGCAAAAATGCTGAGACAAATTTCATTGATCAAAATAATATTTATGATGATCTTGATGATATCACACGCCTCGATGTAGCTAATTTCCTTGAGCAACCTGAAGTTGCGAAATGATCCCATGACAAATACCCGACATTTTAAATTTTGTTATTTTCGCATCTTTTATGTAATTTTCTTTATGAATTTTGTAATTTATGGACTTTATTGATATTTACTTTTGTTTGTAATTTTTTAGTCATTTTTTCCTAAAGAAGAAATGAATGTATATTTAGGATCAAACAATGGTGATGATGATATTTGTCTCATTGATAGTGCTACTACACACACTATACTTAAAAACATAAAGTATTTTTCTCATTTGAAAATGGAAGAAATAAATGTTAACACAAAAAGTGGTAGTGCTAAATTGATTGATGGCTCCGGAAGAGCCACTGTATTTCTCCCCGAATGAACTAAAACTATCATAAATAATGCACTACTATCAATAAAGTCTCAAAAAAATTGCCAAGTTTTAAAGATATCCACCGAAATGGATATCATATTGAGACGATGAATGAGACAAATGGTGAATACTTATTGACTACAAATACCATTTCTGAGAAGAAATGCGTATTAGAAAAGTTACCTTCTCTATCTTCTGGTTTATATTATACAAAAATAAGTGCAGCTGAAATGTATCACCTTGAAGATCAGAAGTGTACTAATCCCAACGGTTTTATGATTTGGCATGATCTCCTTGGACATCCTGGTTCTATAATGATGAGGCGAATAACTGCAAACTCTCATGGTCATTCATTGAAAAATCAAAAAAAATACTAAATTCTAATGAATTCTCATGTGTGGCTTGCTCCAAAGGGAAGTTAATTGTTAGACCATCACCAACGAAAGTGGGAACTGAATCCCCTGCATTTCTAGAACGAATTCATGGTGATATATGTGGGCTTGTAGATCCATCATGTGGACCATTTAGATATTTTATAGTGCTAATTGATGCATCAACAAGATGGTCACATGTATGTTTATTATCAAGTCGAACCCTGGCGTTTGCAAGATTGCTTGCTCAGATAATTAAATTGCAAGCACAATTTCCTGATTAACCTATTAAGAAAATCCGTTTAGATAATGTTGGTGAATATTCATCACATGCTTTTGATGATTATTGCATATCTATTGGAATAAGTGTTGAACATCCTGTAGCTCATGTTCATACACAAAATGGTCTAGCCGAATCATTTATTAAACGACTTTAATTAATTGCAAGATCATTGTTAATGAGGTCTAAACTTTCTCTATTTGTTTGGGGACATGCTATATTACATGCAACAACACTTGTGAGAATTAGACCGACAAGTTATCATACTTATTCTCCCTTACAATTAGTTTTTGGCCATGAGCCCAATATTTCTTACTTAAGAATTTTTGGTTGTGCGGTATATGTTCCTATTGCACCGCCTCAACGTACTAAAATGGGCCCTCAAGAAGATTGGGGGTATATGTCGGGTATGAATCACCTTCTATAATTAAATACGTTAAACCATTAACATGTGACTTATTTACTGCAAGATTTGCAGATTGTCATTTTGATGAATCATATTTCTCGACATTAGGGGGATGTAAAGATCAACTGAAAAAGAGAATTACTTGGAAAATATCATTAGACTTTCTTGATCCTCGTACAAAAGAATGTGAACTGGAAGTTCAAATGATTATACATTTACAAAAAATTACAAACCACACTGCTAAAATTTGAGGCATCCTAGACGGAAAAATCCGTCTAGGATACACAGAATTCCGTCTAGGATGTGTATCCTAGACGGAATTCCGTCTAGAATACCCGTCTAGTTTGTTTCCGTCTAGTATGTAGTATTCTAGACGGAAATTCCGTCTAGAATACATTCTAGACGGAATATTCTAGACGGAATTAAAAACCGTCTAGAATACATCCTAGACGGATTATTCTAGACGGAATTTCCGTCTAGAATAATTTATCCTAGACGGAAAAAAATTCCGTCTAGAATAAGTATTCTAGACGGAAATTTCCGTCTAGAAATCTTATTCTAGACGGAATTTGATTTTTTAAATTTTTTTATTTTTTTAATTTTTAAAAAGTATTCTAGACGGAATTTAAGCATCCTAGACGGAATTTCCGTCTAGAATACTATGCTACAGTGTTTTTTTTTTTTTTTTTTTTTTTTTTTTTTTTTTTTTTTTGCAGAATCTACTTTGAGTGTATGTACACAATATTGAACAACAAAAAATTATATTCATATCCAACACAATCTAATTAATTCCAATATCAAATCCAATTATATTCAAATAATACATTCACCAAAATAGTAGAGAGATACATAAATTATTTACAAACGTTTACATAAATTATTTACAATGGCTATGACACTTCTAGGAAAGAATGTAATTCATCGATACATGATTATTAATCTATTTGAGTTCCTTTCTGTTCTTCCAGATTTGCTTGACACCATCCAACTCCTTCCAGAATGCCTCATAATAGCCAGGAATGCTGCAAAATGAAGAACGGTTATGCATAAGGCAAGGAGTTATCGAAGTAGAGTATCATATTTCTTAGTACAAGCTATTATCTAAATCATATTTTCATATGTGTATTTCTACTAGTGACTTCATTTTAGTAGCATCGCAGAAACCCAACCCAAGCATGTTTTGAATTATCATGATTCACATAAAAGATAATACAAACTGAAGCCATAATTTAGTGAAAGATTATATCATATTTCCAAAAGGATACATATTTTCATGGACAATTTTATAATATCTCCATGTAAAAGAACCAATCAATAAACAGTGGAACACCATCAAAACACATGAATGCACACTAATGCATTGAGATCCAAAATACACAGCAACAAAGCTCACCTGAATTCTCCAATGACCAACACTTCTGTTAACAGATAAACACCTGCGAAACATGGGAAACAAAAATTAAAACCACATATAGAGGATATACAATAGACGGAAAAAAAAACCAAAATTCTTCTATTCGACTACCTCGGTTTGTATATACAAAATGAATACCCAACTAAAGATTTCAGGGAATGATTGCACACTCAAATGTCAAATCATACAACAAACACATTAGCTAAATCAGCATCTTTTAGTCATTATTAGCTAAGTTAGCTTGTTTCAGTTCTTGTTAGCAAATACATGAATTAATTATGCCCAAAAATTAAAGTTAGTAAGCATAAATCAGAAAATTCATATAAGAAAACTAACTGTCATCGTGCATGTGTAATGAACTATGGAGACTTAATTCAGTACGACTACTTGACTATCAACAAGCAATATGAATATATGATATGAAGTCAATGAGGTTAATGCCGGACAACACTTACCTTGCGTTGCCAGTATCTGGGATTCCTTTTCTCCTGTTTATATAAAAAAACTCTAATAAGCACATTATGTCTGATGTTTAAAAAAAGTAAGCAGGAAGGAGGCCTCTTCCTTCAGAAATGACAATGAAGTAGAAAGCTCCATAAATCTACACAGAAGTAGCAGTAAATATTTATCATAAGCGAGGTTGAACCACATTTTTTTCAGCTACACTTTTCTAAAAGAGTCCCTCTTGAAACCATTATCATCGCTTTCCTAAAAAGCATAAAGAAGATATGATAAGGAAAACACTTAAAGAGTCCCTTTTCATATCAACATCAAATATCCAGATATGTTTGTATATTTGAAATGTAATATGCAGAGTATCTGTTTGATGAGTAAAATCACAGTTCATAAAATCATGATCTGACTAAAGCATATTGATATTTGATCTTCTGATCCGAGAAAATTATTATTTTGCATGTGAATATCATAGATCTAATATAAATTGTGATTTTCATAGTATGCATTCAGAATCAGTTGGATAACCATTAACATCAAAGTCTCGTATTACTGGATATCTTAGAATTGGAATGAAGGGGGAAAAACAGGTAGGAAATCACAGTTTACAAAACCAGTACTATAATAGCATGATACTCGACTTTTTAATCCAGGAGAAAGCTTTTATTACGCATTTTTGGAATATCATATACTTAAAAATACAATTTGATGATTATAATATAAAAATCCAAAAGAGAGCTTGTTTGCTATAATATAAAAATACAAAACACGCTTAGAGTTTACAAACATACATAGATTGCATAATTGAAAGACACGAAAAATCCATATGAGACTAGACAACCAAATTCCATATTACATATGTAAGATATTATATAGATTGATTCCAGCATGATTATCAATATTAGCATTTGAGTATTAGTACATACAAGTAAAAGAAGGTGCCACTTACCCTCTGCTGTCAGTATTGCGGATTGTTTATTCCCTTCAGCTCTTTTGATGTGTGATTCCTTTTCTCCTGTTTATATAAAAGAAATCAATAAGTTTACATTTGATTACAAAAGGCCAATAAAGTGAACTAGATGAAAATGTTATAATTTTCAGCTAGCCTCCATGAGAAAATCAAATTTGTAGCCTACATGATAGTGGGCACATTGAAACGAGACAATATTGCAATGCCATAATGTTGTAGTAGCATTCAGAAGAAATGTCTATAAGTTAAAGTACATGACACATGTCAATGATAAGCTCATATATTTTCACAAGTAATCACCTTCAGCTTCAAGAATCTGAGCACGTTTTTTTCTTTCAGCTTCAACTTGCATTTTCATAGCCGTCAATACTCTAGGTGGAGGTGTTACATCCACTGCATTAAATCAAATAACAAAAACAATGTGTAAAATTACAGCAAAACTGCCGCCCAAGTAATATGAACTGAACCCAAGTAATATGCACTGAAAACAAAGATAGACTTACTTATTTCATATCGAATACACTCAACACCCCAACCAGAAGCAGCGTCATTGATTACACTCTGTTTAGAGTAATGCCATTCACTAAATTAGGATCAAAATAAAACTAAGCAAAAGCAATACAACACACTTTCGTATAGCCGATGACTACTATCGCTCCTAACTTCTTCTCTCCTGTTCAACATCATTACTAAACCCTATTGGATAACAAAAAATTGAGCCCGTGAAGACTTCTATCAAGTGAGAAACTTCAAACTAACCACAATCTTCTCATTGAGTTTCGCCCTCTCCTTCAAACCCAATTGCATATATTATAGATCATTTTTAGTTTATGTGTCAGTACATGCATACTTTTCTTGCAGGTAGGATGAATATCTCACCGATCTGAATGAAATTGATTTTTGTTCCTTCCATAATTTTGCCAAGAATGCATGTAGATCAAACCTCCATCCCAAAATGCCTCTCCACTCTTTGTAGAGGCACTTCACAAACATAAATCACAAAGTAAAGATCAATTTCATTCAGATAAACTCACACAAGCATTTTAACAAACAGTCGGCATGCATTTCTCAATTTAAACACAAACTCACAGCTATAGCTAGAATTCAACATTCAACATTTGACAGCGTAGTCAAGTAAAACTTACAGCCACAGCTAGAAACCCGCCACCCTGTGTACCGAGGCGTCAGGGAGCGCAATGGCGGGAAATGGGTGTGCGAAGTTCGGGAGCCGAACAAGAAGACCAGGATATGGCTGTGCACCTATCCGACCCCCGAGATGGCCGCCAGAGCCCACGACGTGGCGGCAATCGCTTTGAGAGGGAAGTCGGCCCCGCTCAACTTCGAAGACTCCGCGTGGATGCTGCCGCGTGTGGCGTCGAGCAGCGCGGAGGAGATACGGCGTGTTGCGTCGGAGGCGGCGGAGAGGTTCAGGCCAGTGGTGTCTTCGCCGAGGCAACCGATGCCTTCTCCGTCGACATTGTCGTCGCGGCCGCCGCCAGCGGTGTTCGTGGACGAGGAGGCGCTGTTTAATATGTCGGGGTTGCTGAAGGAGATGGCGGAGGGGTTGATGCTGACGCCGCCGGAGATGGGGGAGAGAGAGAGGGAGGAGTAGGAGGGGGTTCCTGAAATGAAAACGAATTTGGGGATGAATTATTCGTTTTAGGGGGGAAAGGAGGGCATTCGCGGGTTTATTTGGTGAATTTTTTAAAAAAAATTGGTCAGTGTATTATAGACGGAAATTTCCGTCTAGGATACCATTCTAGACGGAAATTTCCGTCTAGAATATCTGGTTATTTTTAAAAAAAAATAAAAAATAAAGGAACCGTCTAGGATACTATTCTAGACGGACTTTTCCGTCTAGAATGTTTTATTCTAGACGGAATATTCTAGACGGAAAATTTCCGTCTAGTTTAATACATTCTAGACGGAAAAAATTCCGTCTAGAATATTCCGTCTAGAATACGTGATTTTCTACTAGTGCCAATTATAACCAATTACCGGATGCTTTTAGTGATTCTAGAAGAATTACTAAATCGTATATTCCAGCTGAAAATGCTCCGATTAAAATTGATATGCCAGAAGGAAAAAGTAAAAGTGTTAACAAATCTAAAGCACGCCTGAAGCGTGGTAGACCTCTTGGTTCCAAAGATAAGAATTCTTGAAAGAAAAGAGGATCGAATGATTAAAATATTGCTAATGACAAAATTCAATCCCCTGAAGAGGTCGCTCCTGAAGAGCCAACTCCTGAAAAGAATGAAACTATAGAAAATTCAATAAATTTTGTCATTACGGGAAAGAGTTAGAACCGAAGAGAAGTAATTGTCGATAATGTATTTGCATATAATGTAGCACTTGATATTATGGAAGAAGACGAGGATCATGAACCAAGATCGGTTGATGAATGTTGGCGAAGAAATGATTGGTCAAAATGGAAAGATGTGATCCAATCTGAATTAGATTCACTGGCTAAACGAAAAGTTTTTGGATCTGTAGTCCAAACACATGAAGGTGTAAAGCCAGTAGGATATAAATGAGTATTTGTGAGAAAAAGAAATGAGAAAAATAAAATTATGAAATATAAAGCAAGACTTGTAGTCCAATGATTTTCACAAATACCGGGATTTGATTATGATGAGACATATTCTCCAGTAATAGATGAAATTACATTTAGATATCTTGTGAGTTTAGCAGTACATGAAAGACTTGATATGCGTCTGATGGACATAGTCACTACTTATATGGAACATTAGATAATGATATCTACATGAAAATCCCTAAAGGATTTAGCATGCCTGAAGCATGTAAATCAAATCCTAGAGAATTGTACTCCATTAAGTTGCAAAGGTCTTTGTATGGACTCAAGCAATCTGGACGAATGTGGTATAACCGTCTTAGTGAATGCTTAATCAAAGAAGGTTATACAAATGACCCTACATGTCCATGTGTTTTCATAAAAAGGAATGTGTCAAATTTTGTGATCATTGTTGTATATGTTGATGACCTTAATCTGATTGGAACCCCTGAAAAACTCTAAAATGCGATTGAATATTTGAAGAAAGAATTTGAGATCAAAGATTTTGGGAAAACCAAATTTTGCCTTGGTTTACAAATTGAACATTTAGAAAATGGGATTTTTGTTCACCAAACTGCTTATACCCAGTAGGTATTAAAGCGGTTCTACATGGATAAAGCACATCAATTAAGTACTCCAATGATCGTCAGGTCACTTGATCTTACGAAGGATCCTTTTAGACCAAAAGAGGAAGATGAAGAGATTCTTTGTCATGAAGTATCATATCTTAGTGCAATAGGTGCACTAATGTATCTTGCTAATTGTACAAGACCAGATATATCATTTTTTATAAATTTATTATCAAGATTTAGTCCATTTCCTACAAAACGATATTGGAACGGTATAAAGCATATTTTTCGCTATGTCCAAGGAACAATTGATCTTGGCTTATTTATTCTTACTAGTTTTTACACACGTGCAATGCACGTGATTTAATATCATGATTAAGTATTTTTGGCAATTTGTGCTCATTTTTTTCTTTAAACTCTTACATTCCAATTATTTTTTTATGTTTGTTTAAATGGGATACACCCAATTTAAATTTTCATGTTGATATTTGAATTGATAAAAAACAAATATAATTTAAAAATAATTTAAATTTTCATATTATTTTTGACCGATATGAAACTAAGCTTTATTTGAGAAAGTATAGTATTGCAAAGTGAAAAATATTAAAATAGTGTTATACAAGGAAGGTGAATATTTAAAACCAATATGACAAAATGATTGATTTAAAGTATGTTAAAACGATGCAAAAGAGAATATGAAGTTTATTCCTAATCATTGATAGACTTCATAAAAAAATATAAATTAAAGATTAATGCTAACTCTAGTATACTTTTATATGATAAAAACATCCACATAAGAATATAAAAGTACTGAAAAAAATTCATGAAACTCCCTTCTAAAGATTCCTATTTTCACTCAAAATAATTAAACTATTCTATAAAATATTCAAAAAATATTGTTTTTTATTTCTTCTATTTTATTTTTTATTGAGTTAAGATCAATCCTTCTTCAGGTTTATCATTTATCATTTCTCGGGAAATTCTAGAGTATTGTCTTCATCATCTACATCAATTGTGACATCAGACTAATTTTGTATTTTTTATGCTATTATCTTTCCTGGGCTCGTCAATTTTTTATCATCTCATTTAACTTTACAAAGAAGTCAAATGTACTTATGATGTTCAACACAAACTGCTCAAAATATAGACTTTGATTTTTTTTCTATTTCAATGAGAATAAATATTAATTTCATATATATAAAATTCTTTGTGTTCCTAATTTATTACTTAAATAAATTAGAAGCTATCTCTTTATTTTCCTCTAAAATGAATTCTTCTGATGTGCATCCAATAAGAATTTCTGTTATTTCAATAATATTACCTTTGCTCTATCCCTGTCATTTTCCATAAAGATCTAAACTAAATACCTGCATTATTCATTACCAATTTCTCTTAGATTATAATATTAATATTTAATTTGAAGAACACAGTATGGAATTTATGAATACTTACTAATTTTTCTTATGTCTTCCATGGAGATTTTTTCTTTGATTAGGATAAAGTTATTAAATTATTTTTTAATGTAACTCATTCAGTGCTTCATTAATAGATATGTCTTATGTTAATGCCAATTCAAGTGATTCATTGACGTTTTCTGAATTTTAGATTTATTTCCATCACTTTCCCATTTGCAATGGAAATAACTCAATTCTTTTAAAGTTATCTCTAAATATTCTAATAGTTTCTCCATATGTAATTCCTTGTATTCTTTTACCCTATAAATATTATTAACGTCAAAGATTAAAGTTTCTAAATTAAAATCAATTAATGCTAAGGTATAATATTATAGTGTTTTATCATTTCTATGGATTTAAACATCTATCAATTAATGTTACGAATGTATTTTGGCTACCCCAACTTATTACTAAAATTATATGAAATTACTTTAATTTATATAGTGCCGATAATTTTTAATCTATAATATTTTTAAAAATTTTATCCATTAACCGGATGTTTTTAATCAATTCTTATTGTTTTTGTTTACCAGTATCAACTTAGACTATTCTTAGATGCTGAAAATGGATAGTAAATCCCTAAATTAGAAATTTTAATATATATATATATATATATATATATATATAT
>NC_033800.1:147455648-147496880 GCF_001876935.1 Asparagus officinalis | reverse complement strand
CCTTGATAATTTGGTTACACCACCTAATTACGATCAGAGAATCGGGCTGATGTTTGTTTACCTAATTACGATCGATGTGACATGCATGGTGTTTCTGGCCGAGACGCATGAGGATAATCTCTATCTCACGAAGGGCAACTTCTAGCATTGATTGCATTAGAGACGCTGATCAAAGATGGCGCGCGGGAGATATGTTGGAGGATCTTGCTTGGATTATTGTGCCAAGTGGATGATATGACTCCGATTATTGCTCCTGGACAAAGATGTACTTGACCTTTGGGCTCCTGGAAATTGCCTCAACACGGTATGGGTAAAAGCAAGTACGTACGAACAATAAAATTAGTATTAACAGGTAGAATATCGATCATTTCAAACAAAATATAAATGTATGTGCAACTCAGTTTCCGCATATACCTTTTTTTAATAAAGAGTCCTCGCATCTCTATGATATTTTTCCCCCCGCGTTCAGGGGCTACGTTTCCGGGGACATAACTATGTGAAGCTGACACGAAAGTCAACATGTGCTTTTATCATTGACTAGTTTTTACACACGTGCAATGCACGTGATTTAATACCATGATTAAGTATTTTTGGCAGTTTGTGCTCATTTTTTTCTTTAAACTCTTACATCCCGATTATTTTTTTATGTTTGTTTAAATGGGATACACCCAATTTAAATTTTCATGTTGATATTTGAATTGACAAAAAACAAATATAATTTAAAAATAATTTGAATTTTCATATTATTTTTGACCGATATGAAACTAAGCTTTATTTGAGAAAGTATAGCATTGCAAAGTGAAAAATATTAAAATAGTGTTATACAAGGAAGGTGAATATTTAAAACCAATATGGCAAAATGATTGATTTAAAGTATGTTAAAACGATGCAAAAGAGAATATGAAGTTTATTCCTAATCATTGATAGACTTCATAAAAAATATAAATTAAAGATTAATGCTAACTCTAGTATACTTTTATATGATAAAAACATCCACATAAGAATATAAAAGTACTGAAAAAAATTCATGAAACTCCCTTCTAAAGATTCCTAATTTCACTCAAAATAATTAAACTATTCTATAAAATATTCATAAAATATTGTTTTTATTTCTTCTATTTTATTTTTTATTGAGTTAAGATCAATCCTTCTTCAGGTTTATTATTTATCATTTCTCGGACAATTCTAGAGTATTGTCTTCATCATCTACATCAATTGTGACATCAGGCTAATTTTGTATTTTTTATGCTATTATCTTTCCTGGGCTCGTTAATTTTTTATCATCTCATTTAACTTTACAAAGAAGTCAAATGTACTTATGATGTTCAACACAAACTGCTCAAAATATAGACTTTGATTTTTTTTTCTATTTCAATGAGAATAAATATTAATTTCATATATATAAAATTCTTTGTGTTCCTAATTTATTACTTAAATAAATTAGAAGCTATCTCTTTATTTTCCTCTAAAATGAATTCTTCTGATGTGCATCCAATAATAATTTCTGTTATTTCAATAATATTACCTTTGCTCTATCCCTGTCATTTTCCATAAAGATCTAAACTAAATACATGCATTATTCATTACCAATTTCTCTTAGATTATAATATTAATATTTAATTTGAAGAACACAGTATGGAATTTATGAATACTTACTAATTTTTCTTATGTCTTCCATGGAGATTTTTTCTTTGATTAGGATAAAGTTATTAGTGTGTGTGTGATCAAGGCTTGTACAAATATTCTAAGCAAAGAAAAATTCAAATACATTATCTTTTGTTCTTCATTTTCTTCACTTCAAAATGCCTTGATATTCACTTGCACTTGTACATATTTTGATATTGAAATCTGCATATGAAAGTTAGTGCACACAAAATATAAATTGTTATCATCAAAACATTATCATGGAGAAATGATATTCAACATAATATTATAGTGTTTTATCATTTCTATGGATTTGAACATCTATCAATTAATGTTACAAATGTATTTTGGCTACCCCAACTTATTACTAAAATTATATGAAATTAATTTAATTTATATAGTGCCGATAAATTTTTAATCTATAATATTTTTAAAAATTTTATCCATTAACCGGATGTTTTTAATCAATTCTTATTGTTTTTGTTTACCAGTATCAACTTAGACTATTCTTAGATGTTGAAAATGGATAGTAAATCCCTAAATTAGAAATTTTAATATATATATATATGAAAAATACCAAACAATTACACTTTTCTTTGCCAAGTTTTAAAATTTTAGCCCATTTTTGTGGTTTTGAACTTTGAGGGTGTGATTTATAATTTTTAAAATTTTGAAAGAGTTTTTAAAAAAATTTACTTTTAAGTTTGGTAGTTGTAAATTCTATGTTTCATGTGTTGGTGGTAATTTTTTAAATGTTAGTATATTTCTTGTAACTCTAAAATTTTGAGGGTGTCTTTTGCAATTATTAAAACTATAGATTAATTTTGAAAAATATTAAATTTCAGCGGTCTACCAATCGACGAATTTGATGTGTGCTAGTTAAAAATTTTGAAAATTTAGAGTTTTTTTTACGATTTTTAAATTTTGAAGGAGTTTTTTAAAAATTTTGAGGTTAATTTTGGCAAATTTTAATTTTTTAGGTGTCTAAGGGTAATATCTTGAATTCATCTTATTTTATTTACAAATTTTAGAATTTTAGGGTGGTTTTTTATAATTTGAACTTTTGAATGTGTTTCTATAATTTTTGAGATATTGAGGGTGTTAATTAAAAAATTTAAATTTAAATGTCAAAAATTTTAGGTGTATCATGGTAATCTCTTGAATTCATCTGTGTTGTTTGTAAGTTTTAAAATTTTAGAATTTTAATGTGCTTGTCTGTAATTTAAACTTTTGAGGGTGTTTCTATAATTTTTGAGACATTGAGGTGCTAACTGTAAATTTTAAATTCTTTGCAAACTGATGTTAATTTTTTAATTTCATGTTTTTTATTTTAAGTTTTGAGACATTGGGATGATTTTTATAATTTTAAACTTTTCAGGGTCTTTTCTGCAATTTTAAAACTTTTTATGGTTTTTTTGCAATACTTCATGTATTATAATATGTTATCTACTTGTAATTTTTTTATCTTAACAAATTAATATCATTTTTATGTTTTATATATTTTATTAATATTAGTTTTTTTAAATTGTTAAGCTAAACATGGTTCACATAGGATTAGGATAAGATATGATTATGATTAGGATAGATTAAGATATAAATAAAATATTCAAAATAGTGAAGGATAATATTGACCATTGAAAATTAGAATTTGATTATAGATAAGGTAGTTCAAACTATAAAGAGGTATGTTTTTCTAAAAAAGATTTTCCGAACTCGTGCTTTTAAAGAGAGTATGATAATTCTCGACCTGAATTGCTTGGATATGCTGATGCTGGGTATTTATCTGACCTGCATAAAGCAAGATCTCAAACTGGTTATTTATTTACATGTGGTGATACCGCTATTTCATGGCGATCTACGAAGCAATCAATTACTGCTACTTCTTCAAATCATGCTGAAATAATAGCAATTCATGAAGTCAGTCGAGAATGTATTTGACTAAGATCAATGATCCACTATATCCGAAAGAATAGTAGATTGTCTCCTGAAAATGAAAATCCTCCAACTATTTTGTTTGAAGACAATGCAGCTTGTATTGCTCAATTAAAAGGAGGATATATTAAAGGAGATAGGACGAAACACATTTTACCAAAATTCTTCTTTACACATGATTTGCAAAAGAATGGTGAAATTGTTGTGCAACAAATTCGATTGAGTAATAATCTGACAGATTATTCACCAAGGCATTGCCGACTGTAACTTTTGAGAAATTGGTAAAAAAATATTGGAATGCGTCGGTTGAAAGATCTCAAATGATATTTGAATCAGGGGGAGAAACTAATACACAAGACTAGTGTACTCTTTTTCCTTCACTAGGATTTTTTTCCTACTGGGCTTTTTCCTAGTAAGGTTTTAACAAAACATATTCTTTGTGTAATGTTGGACATCCAAGGGGAAGTGTTATAAAACAATTGAATAATGTAGATGTCCATTTAGTTTCCCGAGAAGATTGATACATCTATTACCCCTTGATATTCCTCTAGTACATTAACATTCTTCCTAGAACAACACAATACATGTTCTAGAATGACTAAGTTTATTAATGAGTAGTTAATATGATTCATGTATCATCATCTTAATCTGTCTATAAATAGAGGTATTCCTACCTCACTTTGTAAGAAAAGATTGATGAAATAAAAATTCTTTCTACTTCTCGTTTACTTTCTCTACTCTATTTTATAGTTTACTGCATAAACTGCTACACCAAAATACATTAATTTTACAACATAAGGTATAAAAGTGACCCTTTTTACATAAAATTTATAATAATTAAGTTTAAATGTTTATTGCACGTGCAATTCTCTAAGAAAATTCTAATTCTAAAATGCTCATCCTTCTTGAGTTAAATATGTTTAACTCATTCATTACACATGATGCACAAAAGAAGACTATATTAACACAATCAATGTTGCTTTATATTTGCCAAATAAAAAAGATTTAATAACAGTCTACAATGCAACACATAATAGAGAAAAACTTATGTCAACTTAAGTGAACGTCCACTAAGTTTCTTAGTCATTGATGATCATTTGATTGAGCTACATTGTGGATGATCCGCTCCGTTGAACTTGATTTACATATTTTAAAACCCCGACATACCAAATTTGGAATGAACCCGTCGTGATTTGACTCTTCATCCACTCATATCAATTTTAACGGTTTCGAATGAATAAAACTTTTTACATGGCTCGACGGAGGGTCAAACCACGACGGGTTCACCCCAAATTTCGTGTATTGGGATTTTAGAATATGTAGATCAAGTTTAACGGAACGGATCATTCATAATGTAACTCAATCAAATAATCATCAATGACTAAGAAACTTAGTGGACGTCCACTTAAGTTGACATAAGTTTTTATCTATATATAATATTCTACTAAGAAAACATTTAACACATTGAAGAATGTAAATTCTATCCCAACCTATAGCTCTGGTGATCAGAAATCAAATTGTACATTAACGCAAAACAACAAATATTATTTAGTGCTACAATGCATAAGATATGCGAGAAACGTGAAGATATCCAGTGAGATAATAAACAATAACGCTCACTCGCCTACAGATAATAATAATTAAAAAAAAAAACTACACATGCTACGAATTCTGCTAAATTATCAGTGTGCAAGTTTTCATCTTCAGCTTCAACTATATAGCCATGGAAGAATAAGCCAAGAACAATGAACTTCAATCACTTTCTTCTTCAGCGTCATCTGCACATTGAGTGTGTACCCAAATTATTAGTAACTAAGCAATAATCCTCAAATTCAAAAAAAGGAAAAAGAAATCAGCGGGTTTCATGTTTTTCTATCGAACATATCGGCCACGATACATATCCCAGTCGCAAAAAGTAATACAAAATAGAAGTATATCTGAGAGTAATAATAAGATAACTTAGAAGCCTATGAATAGAGCTCCATGCACTTGTCAAGCTGACCCTAAAGAGGAATTTGTGTTGTAGTGGAATTTGGCCATAACTGGTGGAACAGAACATTCCATTCCCTGAGACAAAAGTTACATGTCACTTCATTAAACCAGATAGAATACTCAACGATACATTACAATGTTAAAAATATACATAAAAATAAACGATGTTTGTCCATTTGGGTCCCATTCAACCCAAAGGAAACTAATTATGTGTAGTCTAAAATTTACGATAAGCCACGAGTTTTTCCATTTCCATCTATTTCAACCCAACGACAACTAAGCTTTCCTCCTTTAAAACTCAGTGGTTTTCATGGCCTGTAACCATAAATTGTGTCCATGTCTGTCAGTTTTGATCCAATGACAATTAATTAATTAGGCGTACTTTAAAATTTCATATAGTTTTGATGGGTACCCACAATTTTTATCCAGTTTCTTCTGCTTCAACCCAATGGAAATTTATTGTGCATGATTTCAAATTCGTGATTTGTAGGATTATAATCCACAATTATGGTTCATGTCCGTTTGTTTCTACCCAAGGGAAATTAAATTTTCTTAGCTCAAAATTCGCAATTGTTATTGGCCTAAACCTAGGGGTGCAAAAAGATATCAGTAACCAAGAATATATTAGTAATCGTATGCATATTTCAAAATTCATAAATTTTTATTAGGCTGTAACTTGTGATTTTTGCGCAATTCCTTTTGTTTTTACCTAATGATAATGATATAATATAAATATAATAAATGGAAACCAAATTCCAAGTGGATTTGGATTCCTAAGGGCAAATCCTAATGATATAATATAAAAGGGTACCAAAGTGCTTAATATTTTTATTAAGGTACCCGGGAAAAGAAAACTTTAACTAGAATTATGTTTATTTCTTTTTGCTAATGACAAAGGGGGAGTTATATAGAAAATTTTAAATTTTTTACTAATGCTTTGATGCAGGGGGAGTAAAAAATTTTATTTAATGATTTTATACAGGGGGATTAAAATTTTTATATCTTAATAACATATATTTGTCATCACAAAAAGGGGGAGAATGTTAGGAATCTTGACCCCAAGATTAGTTTATTTTGATGATAACAAATATTATATGTTGTGTGTATTATGTGCTAACATTTGTTTTGCAGTATCAGAGCTATATCAACAATTATATTCAAAGAGATACTCAAGACATAGATGAGTTCAAGGCAAAATGAAGCAAAGAAGAAGATATACTTTATTGTCAAAATATAATTTTATATTTTCTTTGCTTAGAAATTTGTACAAGCCTTGATCACTCACACACATGCACACACATAGTGTTAGAACACACTAACACATGCTTAGTGTGTTGGTTAACAATAGAAATCCCCTATGTTAGCTATTAGAGTTTATAGATATTGAGTGAGTCTTAAAACATTTTATTTATACCCCTTAGAAGTTCGAATCTAAAAAAACTCAAAAGACCAAAATTGTAGGTCTCTTCAAGAGCTTTCCAACAAATCTTAAATCATCTCATTCCGATATCGGATGAGAAAATTACAACCAAAATACTAAAAAAAAATTCCAAAATCTTTGAGTTTACAGTGTAGTCGACTACTATGCATTGTAATCGACTACTAAGCAATTTTCTGACTTCACAGAGTCTGTTTAGACTTAGTGTAGTCGACTTGTAGTCGACTACAGATGCAGTTTTTTCAGATTTCAGGTTTTAAATAAGTGATTGTTTATAGCCGTTTTGTGGACGTTAATTGGGTTTAAAATTATGTCATTTCAGAGGCTATAAATAGGTTTAAACATCAGAAAACAAGCACCGAGTTTTACACTTGTAAGATTCACATATTGTGCAAATTAACTCTCTAAACTTTCAGTTTTTCGATCTGTTTTTTCATAAAAGAGAGTTTCTAATATTTGCCTTTGTTCCTATCATTCTTAGAGCTTATTTAGACAATATTCAGAGAGTTAAAAAGATTGATAAGCCACCGTTACACGTTCACATCTATATCAAGGCTTATAGGATTGGAATTGTACATTGTTTCAAGGAATGTTCCCTCAGGTTTGAGAGGGTTGATCTCTTGGTCTAGAGATCAGTTTGACGATTGGCATGGTCTTGTCAATTGGGTTGTAATTTGCATGATCTTACAAATTGATCAGGTTTGCTTTTAATTTTGTAAGGCTTCAAAATCATAGTGGAAACTCTCAAGCGGGATTTGCTTGGGGACCGGATATACACCGGGAAGGTGGAACCAGTATACATGCTTGTGTATGTGATGTACACTTTCTGAGATTGCCATTTTTTCTTTGCAATTTATAATCTACTTTGCAAACTCACTCTCTAGTGTTTAAGTGTAAAACTTCCACAAATTTTTATAAGAACACGCTCTATTCTTAAGAGTCATGATCCTACACATGGTATACATAAGCAAAAACAGGACCTTACAATTTGTCTACTTTTGTTTGTTTCGGGATTTTCATAGGCTACAATTTACAATATTTGTCAATTTTCATCTGCTTCAAACCCATAGCAATTAAGTTTTGTTGTCTTTAAAATTTTCAAATTTCATGAGCTATAAGTCATCATTTTTTCCGATTTCTAACTGTTTCAACCTAATGCCAATTTATTGGCGTATTTTAAAATTCACAAATTTTCGTGGTTTATAATCCATTATTTTGTCAATTTTTATTTGTTTCGCTCCAAAAGCCATAAAGTTCTTTCTCCAAAATTCACGATTTCTATGAACTACATACGACTTCTACCATTTTATGTTGATTCAATCTAAAGGTAATTATTTGGCATACTTCAAAATTCGCACTTTTCATGGGCTATAATGCGCAGTTATTTCATTTTCATCTACTCTGACCCAATGACAATTAGTTATACGTACTTCAAAATTAGCAAATTTCATATGTTATAACTAGTGTTTTCAATGCGCGAGGCGCAATGCGGGGCGCAATGTCAGTTTACGCGCAAATGCGCAAGGCGCAATGCGATGCGCGCGCCCGAGTGAAGCGAGGCACACTCAATAAAAAAATTAAAATTTCACGCAAAAATTTTTATTTAATCATGCAAATCAAGGTTATCGATAGTGGATAGCGTCCGCTAAGGCTATTTCGGGCTATTACGGAAAAATAGCGGTAAAAAACGCAAAGTTAAATAGCGGTCTAATTTAGATATATATAACTACTAAAAAAATTAAAAAAAAATTCAAGAAATCTAAAAGTACATATTGGATGATTTAAAGAGATCCTAAACATGAAATAGACATGTAACCATCACGTAATACCGAAGATGACTGAAAGAGTTAAAAAGTTATTGTCTTCGAGAAGAAAAGCTTAGTGGTGACAGAACTGCCCTAAGAGGAGCTCACGATGAAGGAGATGAGAGGAAGTATCAAGCTAGGTGCCAGAGCCTATGAGAGGTGGCGGGAGTATGCTGAAAATCACAGGAGATGGTGGAATGCAATGGTCAATGTTTGATTTTAATTTTTAAAAAATAAGCCTCAAACCGCTTTTAAATAGCAGTCAAAAAACAAATTCCGAATGCAATCGTTTACTATTTACCGTTATGACACACTATTGACCGTTTTTACGAACAGACATTCCGTAATATGCCACCGCTATTGCGCGATAGCGTAGCGGGTGATAGCGTCGCGGAAAGGGACCGCTAACGCTATTAGCACCGCTATTGCGGGGCTATTTACCGCTATTTATAACAGTGATGCAAATTAATCAAACTTTCATACTATTATATTACATCACTAACAACTATATTGCTAAATTTTATTTTTCTTCTTTACAAGTAACAAATGGCAAATCAAGTTTCAAGTTTCAACTACTAGCAGTCGCACTACATCTAGCTCAAATAGCAAGAATCAATTTGTTTTATAGTGTCAAAAGAAAACCTTGTAGTAGATGCTATTTTTTGTTAAGTATTTTATTTGAAAAACCTTGTAATAGATGTGAAGTATCTTGTCAGAATGAAAGAGGATACGAAAAAGTGACAAGAAATTTTATTTTCGCACTACACCCAGCTCCAGACATCAAATTTCAATCATCCAACAGATAGAGCCTAAGTCTATTAATAATAAAATCACATAAGTGATTCAGAGCTACCAAAGCAGTAAAAAAAGAAAATAAATAACAGAGCAACACAACAACTAAAAGGAAATCGGGAAAACAAAAAGAAAAAAGGAAAAGAAAAAAAGAAAAACTGTAAGGAAATCGGAAAACAATTGAGAACAGAGCAACACAACAACAATTTAACACTGAAAACAGTAACAATGTGTTAAAATACGTACAGTAAAAAAAAGAAGAAGAAAAAATCGGGAAACAAAAAGAAAACTGAAAGGAATCGGATGTAAAGTGAATCGGAAAAAAGGAGAAGAAGAAACGGAAAAAGGAGGAGAACTTAAAAAAAGAAAATGAAAAGGAATCGGAAAAAAAAGTAAACTGGAAAAAAGAGAAAGAGAACATGTGCTCGTCGTCGCGGTCTGAGCTCGTCTTCGCCCGTCGTCTTCGCCTATCGTCATCACCTGTCGTCGTCGTCCGTCGTCTTCGCGCGCCTGAGGAGCTGAGTTCTTTTTTGCTTTCGAGTTGGAGAATGGGTCGGAGGAGTGATGAAGCGTCGAAACCCTAGCCAGATGCCTCTTTTTTGCTTTCGGGTTCAAGTCGAAGTCGGGTAAGTACCCAATAACCGCTTGTTGACACCGTCAAATTAACCCGACGCACGTGTAGCGCCCCACAGCAGTGCAGGGCGCTACACCATTGCGTCCAGGCGCACGCCTCTGTGCGCTTTTTAAATCACTGGTTATAACCTACGATTTTTGTCAATTTTTATTTTTTTGACCAAATGACAATTAAAATTTCAATTTTTCATCATAATTTTCAGGGCTGACCCATGGTAAAATTGATGGAAAATAGTTTGTGAATATTTGTCAAATATTTACAATTAAGTAAAATACAAAAATATGAAAGGTGTGAATGATGAGAATAGAGGAATGCAAAAAAGGGAAAGACTCAACATTATTCTGTTATAAATAGCCTTACATATCAATAATCTAACTATAAAAATTCTTCTGAAGACAGCAAAAATCATAGCCTCCAAGCAAATTTCACAAAGAAGAAAAACTTAGCTCACTACTCAAGCAAAGACAAGTTACTTCTATTTTTCCTTTTTTTTTTACCTTCTTTCTTTTCTTTTCTTTTTTATTCTCCTTCCCTTTAGAAACGGACTAATGAAATCAATGAAAGAAGATAGCATTGATTTTTTTATAACTGGCTTACCTCCATCAGATGCTTCACTCGAGTCTTCGTCATTGTTACCCTCATCACTATCCTCTTCATTGTCTTCATCTTCCTCCTCTTCTTCGCCGCCTTCATCTTCGTCGCTCTCAACTTCTATTTTAGGCTTTGGAATGGGAATATAGCTGGATGTGTTTCTTCGACGAGAACTTGAGACAATATTACTCATGTCAATGCCCTCAAGTTCCTTTGCTCTTTCTTTTCTCTTCTTAACTGCTTTTATTTCTGAAGATAGAAAAAAATGGAAAAAGATTTCATGAGAAAAGCCATGAAAAGGCAAGAAACTGACTTCCATTCAAAATCACACACCACATGAATTGCAGGGTCATAATACAGTACTGGCATAATCAAGTTCACCAAAATTCAGTGATTTGTCTACTTTCAGAAAATATGACGCAAGGGCTAACAATCAGTGACACTGTAAAGGAATTAGTAGATACCCAACAATAATGAAATAAGAGTATGAAATTCAAAACAAATAGAAAATTACAAGCATGTCAGCTACTCTTGTAATTGTTTTGAAGCCAATTTACACTCATGCATGACAATAAGAAATAGCAATATGATTTAGGTTCCTGACTTGCATAGAATCATTATGAGAAGCATTAAGCTTCAGCTTATATCTTTCTTCGATGATATAAAAACTTGGACTCTCTAATATCATGGCCAGTAAGCATCGATTTTAATAACAGGGGATGTACATGTATATGATGGAGACTATAGATTAAAAATCACATCATTTATATCAAATTATCCAGACTTAAGCTCAAATTTTCATGTTTTAACAGCGCTTATCCTTGCACCATGTACCATGGTCCATGCATGACACAAGTTTGTCCATTTCTTAAGCATGTAATTTGTGATCACTTCATGACTTCTTAAATCAAGAAACTTTATACTATCGGCAGTAAATTTTGTGGCCACTTGATGCATACCGAGAAATTAGAACAGTTAGGGCATGTTTGGCGAATCTAGATTGTAATCCACTAGGGTTATAATCAATTTGTAGATTATAACGCAAGTGGATTAAAGTTCTAGGTGTTTGGTAAAGAGGGTGGTCTCTAATCCATTTGCTTAGTGATTGGCATTGTTGTCTTTTACTCAAACATGTGGATCATAATCCACCAAAAAAAATAACCTAGGAGTCCTAGCTTTTTTTCCATGGATTATAATCCGAAATAGTCCACTAAATTTGGGTTACAAAACATGCAAAAGTGAATTATAATCCAAAAATATCGCTTATTGTCCACTTTTGACCAAGTTTCCAAACATGCTCCTAGATACAAAACATACATAAGTGAATTCTAATCCATTTGCTTTTTGTTAAAATGACCAAGTTGACAAATTTATGAATTTCTCAAAATGTTTGTACATCTAAATTAATGTTAAGACCTACATATATGACATATCTACCTTTCTCAGAAGGATCTGTTGATAAACCTTCCTTTTCAAGAATTTCTTCCAGCTCCTTTATCAGCTGTGCTTCTCGTTTGCTTTCGGGAGCTTGTTTGACCCTCTTATAAATTGATGGGGGGATACTGGTTCAAAGAAGCATAAAACAGTATCATCAGTATTTAGTATTTATTTGTTGCAAAAATCTAAGTAGCTTGCTTAGGAAGAAAAAATAGCTACCCAATTCCACATGATTTGATTATTGACTTTAGGTGTTCCACTCGTTTCCCATATATTTGAGCTGGCTTTTCATTTTTCTTCTGTATTTAAGATATAATATAATAAGCCATCTATTACCAGAAATCCTTGAATAAGAGTATAGGAAAACTTAACCTTAACTTCCTCCTCTTCGCCTGATGACTGAGAGCGATCATCTTCAGACTTGCCACCATCACTTTCATCACTTTTCTCTAAGTCTTTATCCACTGGTTTTTTCTTCCCAGCGCTTGATGCTTTGCTCTTTTGTGCTGATATTTTCTGTCTCTTTGAACCTTTTGCGTCTGCTTTCAGTTTTTGTGCAGGCCTCTTTTTAGGTTTTTTGATCTCCTCCTCTTCTTCATTGTCACTAAAAACATCATCAGAATCTGAGGAGTCTGAATCCTTCCTCGATTTCTTATTGCCTTTGCCTGTTGTTCCTGTGACTCTTCTGCTGGAGGTCTTTTTAGATTCTTTCTTAGCACCATTTGTAGCTTGAATAACTTCATCCGATTGCAAGACCTAAGACATTAACAAATTGTTCAAATCTCAATCTATATTACAACTACTAATGAAACCAGATGGGTAGGAACAGCATAGTAGGTCAAATAACATATTTATCATAGAACTTACAGCATCCAGTTCATCGCTGATGAATTTTTTAAAAGCATCCAAGCTATTCTTCTCAAGTTTAAGGTCTTCTTCTAATAGGCGACGAAGTTTTCCCAGTGTAATCCTGAATTTTCAAGGTAAGTAAAGAGTCATATGCTGCAGACTGAAATTATCATTCTCACTTATTGCATTTCAATCTACCAACAATAATGCAGGCATTGCAGTTAACTAAATCATTCAGTTTTCTTCTAAACTAATGTCAGTAAAGGTTTAAGCGAATCTAATAAGAAGTGTAAAGTGGCACATACTCAAGATTAGATCTCAGGTAAGGAACTCTTTTTTCAATTGCCTTCTTGATCATGTCTTCACTGATTTCGGTACCATGATCAGAACTATCATGACTTTTTCCAGTTTCATTATCAGCATGTGCATGTTCATCTAAAGCAGGAGACCCTCGTAAACTTTCGTTTAGATCAGCAATTCTATTCCTTAGATCTTCTGGCTGCAATACTTCTTCTCTCACTGGCTGAGCAGGTTCTTCTGCAATTTTCTCCTCAGTCTCGGATGCATTCTTAGCATCAGCGTCATAAAAGTACTGATTTCAAAATAGTATAATGAATGAACTTGCAAATAGATTATGGATAAGGAGGTAGCAAAAAGCATATAGAAAGAAGGGAGAGAGCATAGTGCAACACCAGAATACAAAAATGAAAAATAAAAACATAAAAGCCCACAAAATGAGAAAGGGAACCAAAAGTTGCAAGATAAAATGCATGTGCTTGATAAGCAGAACAATGGGAGAATTAAATCCTCTACATTCTCTTCATCAATTGCACCTGATGAGAGAAACTTTGGTATCATGTTAGAGACGTAGACAAATTCACCCCTAAAAGCTAGTTGTTGAGAGGAAACCTAAATCTCTAATAAACCACACTTGATTTCCCCATTTCGAGTGAGCATGAATAGTAGTTGGAGTCACATATTGTCCAAGTTTCCAGCTACATCCAAATTTCAGCATACATATCTGTCTAGATGTCGTTGCAACTCCAAAAGGCTGCTTTGAAAGAAAATAGCTTAAAATAAGAGTTGTAGTTGTGTTCAAATTGAGCTGTGTAGAAACAATCTGCCTCGGTATTCCACTTTAAAAAAATTGGCATTCCCAAACTAGGCCTTAACAACTTAAATTAAGGATTAAAGTCTTCTTGCTTGAGTGTGTATTCACAAGCAATGAGAGATGGGCTGCCTTTAATATCCTTCTGCTTCCTCTTACCAACTAAAATCTGAAATGGTATATCTCAGCAGAACGCTTCTATCCCTAGTACCCAAGAAACATATATTATAGGTTATTTCAACCATAACTATATTCTATAACCATGAAACCTTATTCCACTGTGTGGTATCCACATTCTGATTCCTGCTCATCTAATCATTCTTATTAAGGAATTATAGCTTCATATTAGTCAATCAGGGTTCGCCATACACTGTCATGTAACTCTCATTCATGATATGTTATGTCCTTGCCTCCTCTTCTTGTACCCCTATAATACTAAACTAATAGTCTAATATGTGTATATGCATATGTGATATATCCATTTTCTTCTTTAAAATAGATGCTTCAATAGAAATGATTCGATGTATTATGCAGACACAAATTAGTACTACTAATACAAGGGTAAAATAGCTGTTTTGGATTTAGAATATGTTGAGCGACTAGAGGCTTATAAGGGGAACACCTTGAACTCATCAAAACATAATGAGGTGATTTCCACATAAAGGTAGCAAACAACAAATACCCACAAAAAAGAGCATAAGTATTACAAGCCTAAAAGGTCTATGAAACAGTAATTTAGTATGCCCACTAGCTTCAATTTCTTAAATAATGTAGTTTTCAATTACCTTTTCCAAACATTGCTTTATAAACTTCTTATGAGCATCCAAAGATAATTTCTCCATCCCTAGGTCTTTTTCTAATGCCCTTCGAACACCTTCAAGAGTCAAGTTACTGCAACAAAAAGAAGACATAAGCAATATACAAAGTCTGTTTATCATGCTATTTCTTGTATCTACCCGCACGGATAAACTATCTAGTCATGTATTTGGAGTCTTAATCTAGGTAAAGGTAAACAAAGATCCGTAGATAAAATTTACATCTCTAAGACTTATACTCAAGAAACTTGATTAAATTCATATCCTCACTTGAGCATATAAGAGATGGGAATCAATATATTTGAACTAAATCACAGTAGTTATGTTAGGATAGACTCCTAATTGGCTAAATACAAGGTCCATTAGGTTTTCAGGTCAGGTAAGCAGATATAGTTCTATTAACTAACAATGTAGGTTAGTTAACATATGGACATAAAGTGCTGGTCAAGTCTACCATACAAGTACTGTACTTCATTACAAGCCATTTGTATGAAAAGTGCAGACACATTAAACTTTACATCAATAACAGCCCGTATTTAACAGGTATCATAAGCATAAGGTCTGTCAAGAAGCCAAATTATTTCACTGAGACGAACGTAAAGAAAATTTTAGAAGAAAGCACATGCACAAATTTAAGGTTGATATTAACTTATTTTAATAGCTAAACACAAAAGTGGGATCTCTCCAGTTACCAAATTAGTGATCCAACAAATGCACACAAGCACGCGTGAGATATCTAACAGGTAAACCATCAGAATAGAAAGGAGCGGAGCCTAAAATTTTCTCAGTTGGAGCAGATCCAGAAAACCTTAGAAAAAAAGGGATTCTTGCCTCTGTTAAAACAATCACATGAGCCCCATGGTTCCTTTAATCCTAGTAACAAAACAGTAGTAAAGTAATGTCTAATTCTTCACGTTGATAAACTGTTACATTTCCAAATTATTCAAGTTTCAGAAGACACATTAAGACGCAGAATGCACTCTCTTGACAGGCTCCAAAGAATCGAAGGGACTCCAAGCATAGTATGTGTAAAGGCCCTAGAGGGTATATCGCGTGCCCTGCACATTTTCTAAGAATTCCCCAAGAATTACCGTTTGCATCATATTATTTTCTAGCACTGAAGCATTTGTACCTGTCAATAATCAAGGGGTCGCGTGGGTATTTAAATTGTTGGATTGTTGCTTTACAATTGCATAAAGACAGATACTCCTCTTATACAAGTTCTCACCTCGATTTCAGACCAAAAAACAGGCGACGAGATTGCTGTTTACTTGCTTATAGAAGTGCTTTTCTAGCACAATTTAACGTAAATTATCTTCTAATTGGACGTTATCCCGCATTTTCCAAGCAAGATGGCAACTTTCCAGAAAATTACAAAAAAAAAAAAAACCCATAAACCCTAGACCCCGCCTCATATTAAAAAACTAAGAACACACATCAAATTCCAGTAAAATCGAAAACCGACTTCAACTTTAGAGGCAAGTAGAGCGATTAGGACCAAATAAAGAGGGAGGGAATCGTATTTTTTTTTAAAAAAATTCTGAAACGAGTTGGTAATTCGAAATAAAAAATTATTGAGACAATTTGGGCTCGCGTACTCGGCTTGCTGCTTGAAATCGGGGAGGCGCGAGAGAGCATCGCCTTCGTTATCTCAGCCTCCACCTCCTCCTTCGTCTTCGTCGCCGCCGCTGCTGATTCTTCTTCTCCATCTCTCTCGCTCGTGAGAAGGAGGCTAACTGAGGTGGGGGGGGGGGGGGGGAGAAGAGAGCGATTCGATAAACTAAATTGGTCGCGGATTCGGATCCGGCACTGGAAATGTCTACGATGGGCCGGGCATTTGCCACATTGGGCCCAGAATTGGGAGTCGTTTTGGAACCTCTTAACCATTAGTATTGCACTTCAAGTCTTCAATACAAGTTAACCCATTGTTAAAAGTTCATAAACGGTGTTTTAAATATTCTTTATAAGGCCTAAATGCTCCTCTATTGGAAATCTTATAATATTATAAAAGTATATGCCAGATGTTAAAATATTTTCTTTTCGGAAATGCCCTCCAAAACGCGTGTATGCATCTGTAAAACACATGTGTGCATACATAAGTCATGCCCCCATGCGTGCATAACCTTATATATTGTTAGTGGTATTAATTATGATAATGTATTATATTAATTTTGTTTGAATATATTATAGTAGTAACAATAATATTAAAATATTATAATATATTATAATTATTATTAGAATATGTACAACATAATAATATAATATTTATAATATTAAAAAGAAAATAGAAATTATTATCTCCATTTCGTAATAGTATTAGAAATATTTGATATTGTATTATCATAATTTTGTTATAATATACTATAATAGTAACAATATTAGAATTAGAATATAATATATAATAATATTATAAATGTTATAGAATATTGTTAGAATATTTTATAAGATGTATATATTATAGTATTAACTAAGAAAAGGAAATTACGTTGTGCTTGCAAGGAAATGAAGAAGATAATGAAAGTTATATCTGTTTTCTTTAACTTATCAATTAAATGCTCATGAATCCAATCCAACCCATTAATCCCAATACTCATCAACTGCTCAATATACGTTAGCTCTCCATTATCCATTAATTTAAACCATTAATTTTGGTTCTTAATTCTACCCATTAATCTCAATATGAGACAATCAGACATCTTCAACATGCTCAAAAAGCTGTATGCTCAATACAAAGCTATCGTGGACGAATCTCGATTTAGCAGAGCATATTTCTTCTATTAATCATGTATCATATCAGCAGGTCATTACTTAAACATATGACATACAATGTTTCATTTATTTATTTGAATCTAAGTGATAGATCAAGAAAAGATAAACCTTTTGCTTTAATAAATAAATCTCTAATCAATCTCAAGATTGTTCATATCAAACTATTGAGATAATTGAGAAGATGCAGAATCATACTTGAATCCATTGAGTAGGATGTGAATCTTGAGTTTTGAGATGTAGATCTTCCAAATCTTGTACGTAGTAGGATGTGAAACTCTAATACTTCTGAATATGGAAAATCAGAAAGAGATTTTACCTAGAGATTTGGAGAACCACAACCCTATTTATAACTGATATTAGTTATTTATAATTATCAATTCAACCCATCATAGAATTAATAATTATATTTTGATCTCTACACATATGAGGCCGATACTTTAATTATTCATTAAAAACCCAAACCCTAAATTAGATCATTTTAATAGGCTAACCTTAATTGATAGCACATAATACATATTTATTTAATATATTGGCTCATATATTGGATTTAAATCCAACACTAAGTAGACAATAGTTTTCTGTCTCCTTTTCACTCTTATAAAGTGTATACTCTTGTTTGTCTTGCGTTTTATTTGCTACTACTACGCTATGAAATGGCCATAAAATAATCACAATTATCTCGAAAACGTCCATCTATACTACTTATAAAAGAGAATACCCATGTCAAAACTTTTGATTTCCTTTTTTACCCTATCAATTAACTATGCACCTCTTCATTTTCTCAAATTATTTGGTCTCACTAGAATATATTAATAAATTATAATGATAACAAAATTCGTGAATATATGATACTTTATTATAAATAATTATTAATTATATATTATATAAGTAAAAGTCATTCATTTAATAAATTATTGCACACAATTATAATTATTAATAATACTATAAATAGGGGTTATTTCTTTATGTTGCAAAGAATATTACCTTGTTTGATAATTAATATCATCTTAGTAATAAAATTTTGGATGTTATAAATTAAAAATACTTTTATTTTGGAAAATTAATTTATATTAAAAATTTTGGATCCTTGAAATTTATGAGGCATGTACTTTTCTCTTCTTTTTCTCAAAATATTTGATCACTCGCTAGAATAATTTAATATGATAATAAAAATATATTATAATTTGTTGTAAAAGAATTATTAATTGTAATGAAATAGTAAAATTATTTAGTTAATAAAATGTTGTGTGATTATAATTATTAATAATATTATAAATTAGGATTATTTTTTATATTATAAAGATTTATTACCCTTTTTGATATTATAATATCGTCTTAGTAATAAAAATTAGACATTATGAATTAAAAATATTTTTATTTAGAAAAATCACTTTATATAAAAATATTGGATCTTTGAAATTTATGAGTCATGCACTTTTTGTTGGCCAGTAAATGTCTCATAAATTTCAAAGGTCTAATATTTTTATATAAAATATTTTTTTTAAATAATAGTATTTTTAATTTATACTAACCAATTTTTTATTTTTAAGACAATATTAAATATTGAACAACGTAATATTCTTTATAACATAAAGTCATATAACATTAATAATTATTGCCATTATTTAATAGATATTGTAATAAAATTTGTACATAACATAAATATTTAATAATTTAAATGGTTTAATTATATCAATAGTGTTACTTAAACTAACGATTACATTATTATTTAATAATTATACTCCTAAATAAATTGTTTAATAATATAATAATAAACAAATTTAAATAACTATTAAATGTATGTTAATAGTAGTACAAGTACTAATAATAGTATAAGTTAATTTTTTAAATCATAGTGCAATAAAATAACTTTTAATGGTTATATATAATTTATTAAATATTATAATATTAAATACAACAACAAGTCCACGTGCAAAGCACGCGTATTATACTAGTATATATAAATAAATAAATGATGTAATTACCGTTGTATAACCATTATCATTTATCCCTTTTGTTACCAAATGCGATCACAACAAAAACTCCGCAGAAGTTTCATAGTTCCAAAAAAAATAAAGAGACTCTAAACAAGTGAGGGGCACGTCATATGATGATATGAACTCACAAATCCATAACCCAAACAATTTTTGGGTTTAACTGCCAACAGACCCCCGGATTGAATTTTTTTTACCCAGGTGAGGACCTCATATCGTTACTTTTTAACTTTTAAAAGAGTCGAAAAAGTTCACTAAAAAGTGTATTTATACCGGGGCCATTATTATAGGGGTTCTAGTTACCACAAATAGAAATACATTGTGTCTATTCGCAATTGACTGATATTGCGAGGGGTCCATTCACAATAATCCTAATTTTAGTAAATTGTTTATAGGTTTGTTTGATAGATCTAAATCAATAAACTTGAGATCTAAAACCATATAGCCATGATTAATTCAAAGAGATTAACAAAATCAAAAGAGAGCGGAAGCTTATACCTGAATCCATAGATTGATCTTGATTTTGGGTTTTGGATCTTCTAACCTTAGGGTTCTCTCTTTTAGCCGAATTTCTCTAGCTAGATGGGGGTGTAGAGAATTAGAGAATGTAACCCTAGGTTAGGGACCATAACCCCTTATTTATAGATGTTGTACTTTTGTAATTTAGCCCCTCAATAAATTACAATTACAACCTGGTATCTGCACATATAACCCCATGACTTATATTTAAATATCAAATTAACCCAACTTAATTGATCACTTTAGTGGGTTATCCTGAAAGATAGCAATACACATTGATTAATCATATGTGCCCACAAATAGATTTATTAGATTAAATCCAACAATCTCCCACTTGGGCACCATATGATTCCTTAAACTGTGTATAACCTTATGAGCTCAAAAATTGCTATCACTGAAATGGTATTTCCGAACAATCTCGTCCATTGACTATATCAATATAGGATCAAAGCGGCCTTCGTCACATTTATCGTGACTCGACCCATCAATGGTCACATATACCAATACAATCAAATGGCATAGATCAATCATGGATGTACAGCATGAAAATTACATGCAATGTGATCAGTACATGTCTATTTTCAACTGGTCCTCCTTAGTGAGGTCAAAACCAAACATAATGTAACAGAGTGTCTTAACTGAATACTTTATTCTGATCAGACAATACAACCAAACATAAAGCACCACAAATACAAACTCCCACTAAAACATAATATCCTCAAATAATACCACACCCATATGAGCAGTATGCTCATGAAAGACCTTAGGTGGCAATCCCTTAGTAAGAGGATCAGCTATCATGGAGTTTGTCCCAATGTGCTCTATGGATATCTGTCCACTCTGTACCCTTTCTTTCACAACCAGGAACTTAATGTCAATATGTTTTGACTTAGTTGAGCTCCTGTTGTTATTGGAATACATTACTGCAGATTTATTGTCACAATATAGCCTTAGTGGTCTTTCAACATTTTCCAAAATGCGCAGTCCCGTGACAAAATTTCGCAGCCATATTCCCTGATTGGATGCCTCATAGCAAGCTACAAATTCTGCTGCCATAGTGGAGGAAGCTACTAGTGTTTGTTTGACACTTTTCCATGATATAGCTCCTCCTGCTAACATATAAATGTAGCCTGATGTAGACTTCCTGCTATCTTGGCATCCAGCAAAATCAGAGTCCGAATACCCAATGACCTCTAATTTCTCTGATTTTCTGTATGTGAGCATGTAATCTTTTGTTTTCTGAAGATACCTCATAACCCTTTTGACTGCTATCCAATGATCCATACCAGGGTTGCTTAAGTATCTGCCTAACATCCCAACAATGTACGCAATATCCGGACGCGTACATACCTGAGCATACATTAGACTTCCTACAGCCGAAGCATAAGGAATCTTCTGCATTTCCTGAATTTCAAGGTTACCTTTAGGGCACTGATTGAGACTAAACTTGTCTCCTTTAGCAACAGGGGTGTCACCTGGTCTGCAATCTTGCATGCCAAACCTTTTAAGTACCTTATCGATATAGCTCTTTTGTGATAATCCAAGAATACCCCGAGAGCGATCTCGATGTATCTGGATCCCTAATATAAAAGAGGCGTCCCCAAGATCTTTCATCTCAAAATTCTTTGATAGAAATCTCTTGGTTTCGTGCAACATGCCTATATCATTAGTGGCAAGCAAGATGTCATCGACATACAGAACCAGAAAAATATACTTACTCCCACTGAACTTGTGATATACACAGTCATCAACAATGTTCATCTCAAAACCGAACGAGATAACTATTTGTTGAAACTTATGATACCATTGACGAGGAGCTTGCTTGAGTCCATAGATGGATTTCCTTAATTTGCAAACCATATTCTTTGGGTCTCCTGACACAAAGTTTTCTGGTTGCACCATATAAATCATCTCATCAATGTCTCCATTGAGAAATGCAGTCTTAACATCCATCTGATGTAACTCAAGATCATAATGAGCAACAAGTGCCATGATTATTCTGAAAGAGTCTTTCGATGAAACCGGAGAGAAAGTCTCTGTATAATCAATGCCTTCCTTTTGAGTATAGCCTTTAGCCACAAGACGTGCCTTATACCTCTCCACATTACCGTTTGCATCCCGCTTGGTTTTAAAAATCCATTTACAACCAATTGGTTTTGCACCTTCTGGTAATGGGACAAGTTCCCAAACCTTATTGTCTTGCATAGACTTGTACTCTTCATTCATGGCATCAATCCACTGTTGAGAGTTAGAACTTTTCATGGCCTGAGAGAAGTTGATTGGATCATCTTCTAACATTCCACTACTTTCCTCATGTTCTTGGAGAAATACAATATAATCATCCGGAATAGCATTTCTCCTTTCTCTCGTGGATCTCCTTAATGGCACTGGTTCTTGAGGTTGTTGAGTTTGTTCTTCTGGAACAGGGAGTTGTTCAACATTATCATCTTGAGGTTCCGGATTTACTTCTTGAGCAACAACAGGTATAGGAACCTGAATATTGTCAAAAGTAACTGTATGGATTGGATCTGAAGCCAATTCCTCCTCAAAACTAATGTCTCTAACCTTATTTCTCCCCCCAAACTCAACATCCTCAAAGAATGTTGCTGTTCCCGTCTCAAAAATATTCCTTATAGTGGGATCATAAAACTTATAGCCCCTAGAGCGTTCAGAGTATCCAATAAAGTAGCTGCTAACTGTTTTGGAGTCCAATTTCTTTTCATTTGGCCTATAAGGCCTTGCCTCAGCTGGACATCCCCAAATATGTAAATGCTTTAAACTGGGCTTTCGACCAGTCCAAAGCTCATAAGGTGTTTTAGCAACTGCTTTACTTGGTACTCTATTCAGAATGTAAGCTGCTGTCTTAAGTGCTTCTCCCCAGAGTGACTCTGGTAAAGAAGAATGAGCAATCATACTTCTTACCATATCCTTAAGAGTCCTGTTTCGTCTTTCAGCTACACCATTCATGCTAGGTGAACCCGGCATAGTGTACTGTGGGACGATACCGCATTCCTCTAGGTATCTAGCAAATGGTCCTGGACGTTGTTCACCTGAACCATCATATCTACCGTAGTACTCACCACCACGATCAGATCTGACGGTTTTAATTCTTCTGTTGAGTTGATTCTCAACTTCAGCTTTATAGGCTTTGAACATGTCCAGAGACTCAGATTTTTCATGAATAAGATATAGGTGCCCATAACGTGAGTAATCGTCTATGAATGATATAAAATATTGTTGACCATTCCAGGATTCCGTAGGGAATGGCCCACAAATATCCGTATGTATCAATTCTAAGACATCCGAAGATCTGTTGGCACCTAATCTTTTCACTTTGGTCTGTTTTCCCTTGATACATTCAACACATACGTCGAAGTCCGAAAAATCAAGGGAATCCAAAATGCCATCAGACACAAGACGCTCAATTCTACCTTTTGAGATATGACCTAAGCGCTTATGCCATAATGTCGCCGAATTTTCCTTATTTAATTTACGCTTAGTACCACGTGATTCCACATGCAAGGATTCATTATAAGAAGCAATTGTATCGAGCAAATATAGGTTGTCATAAGTACTTAAGTAACCGGTTCCCACAACATTTGAATTAAAAGATAAACTGAATTGACTGTTTCCAAATGAACAAGAATAACCTGATTTGTCCAATAAGAAACAGAAATTAAATTCCCAAAAGTTACTGTTCACCGGCGATTTTTTCAGTTACTGTTCATCCGAGAACTTTTCGTTACTGTTCATCCGAACCCCAAAAAATTTTACTGTTCATCCGAACCCAAAAAATTTTTCTGTTCATCCGAACCCAAAAAATTGAATCTTTAACCAGAGATTTAAGATCAAAAATCCAATAAAACTTATGAATCTTTAACCAGAGATTTAAGATCAAAAATCCAATAAAACTTAAATCCCTAAGAATTAATCAAGGTGGCTCTGATACCACTTGTCAAAAATCCAATAAAACTTAAATCCCTAAGAATTAATCAAGGTGGCTCTGATACCACTTGATAGATCTAAATCAATAAACTTGAGATCTAAAACCATATAGCCATGATTAATTCAAAAAGATTAACAAAATCAAAAGAGAGCGGAAGCTTATACCTGAATCCATAGATTGATCTTGATTTTGGGTTTTGGATCTTCTAACCTTAGGGTTCTCTCTTTTAGCCGAATTTCTCTAGCTAGATGGGGGTGTAGAGAATTAGAGAATGTAACCCTAGGTTAGGGACCATAACCCCTTATTTATAGATGTTGTACTTTTGTAATTTAGCCCCTCAATAAATTACAATTACAACCTGGTATCTGCACATATAACCCCATGACTTATATTTAAATACCAAATTAACCCAACTTAATTGATCACTTTAGTGGGTTATCCTGAAAGATAGCAATACACATTGATTAATCATATGTGCCCACAAATAGATTTATTAGATTAAATCCAACATTGTTAACCCCCACTAATCATTAATTCCCACTTAAATCCATTCAAATTCTCAACGCACAATCCATTTCCTACTAATGCATTATAAAAATTAATAAGTACCATCTTCAACCTACAATTCTACAATTAATGTTGATTAAGGATGTAGTGTGCCAAAAGACAACATTTGGGCGGAGCTTGAGCTTTGCATAGTGACTGCTCTGCTGACGTTATAGAAAGTACCCAACCTAATAAGATATTCAATGATTAACAGTTTACTATTATTTTTAGGATATAAAACAAATATGACCAAGTGTAATACACATGCGCTATACTAGTAAATAAATCTAAAAACGAATGTGATAACTATATGAAAATATTCTTTGAAATATCCTCACGTCCGACTAACAGAAAGTATCGACATTATGCCAAATCCAAATAACTTGGGATATTTAAGTCAAATTCAAACAAATTAGAATATTTAAGTGCGGTAGTTTCAATTTAGACTATTTAAGTGCAAAGTTTGTAAAACAATAGGATATTTAAGCGCCATTTTGCCTAATTGCAATCTCTCCAGATTTATATATCACATTATCATATTTTTATTTCCATTTTTTTTTAAAAGAGATTACTTGTTATTTCTATGTGCAATGAGATTTATGTAACAAACCCACATTGGAATTTTTTTTTAAATCCTAGAAAAAAAGAAGAATAAAACCTCTTAATACTATTCGTTTTTACAGATGATAAACCAGCATCCATGAATAGATTTGAATTTTGCATAATAAACCTATACAGATTTCCTCAGTCACTGCACATAAGACTTACCATTTCATGCGTTCTACGAAGAATCGATTATCAACAAAAAAAACCAAATATTCAAGAACCAATTTACGCGCAAGCATTTCATTTGTTCCTATAAACACAAAGGAATTGAACACAATTGGAATCAATCCTTCATGCATAGCGGAAATATTTCACAGTTCCTTGCGGGATATGGACAAGCTGTTCGCAAGGTAAGCACGCCAAGTTTTCTGAAGTAAACTGTACAAGAGATGAGTTGAGATACACAAATTCATTCAGAATCGAAGAACAAGCACTACATAGGATACATAGCGTAAATGACGCTGCTCTTTTAGAGTGCTCTCGCGACAACTTTGCTGGCCGAACCAACTCCAATTGCTGCAGCTTTCAGGACAGCTCGACCTTGATATAACCTGAAAACAGTAAAAAGATTAACATAAAGCCTCAAAGATATATGAAGCTTCAAATTTATACGCAAGTCTTTGGATTGCATTTATTGATATCGAGGACTATACTCCTCTCATTTGTCCTTAAATTTTCATGAAGCATCAACTTTAGCAGGGAGAAGTGTGCGAGTAATGTTGCCAACCAACCCAAATGACTTGACCTCATAAAAATTGTTAATTGGCAGCAAGCACACGTATATCTCAATGAAATTTCGAATTCAAAATTTCACAATTTAAGGTATGATAATGAGCTACGGATGATAGTACTGATGTAGCCTTCTTTATAATTCCACAATGAAACCCAGCCTTAAAGGCTTAAAGCAACTCATAATTAGTACTAGGTAACTATTAGATAGCACGTGAACGTTCAGAAGAAAAAGCATAAACATGCTTTATGCAAGCAAGCTACATCAAGGTCTAAAAAGCCGACTGGATGCCGTTTACCTATTTCTGAAATCACTATATTGATTCATGGGAAGGGAACGGGAGCGTGGTACGCCGATTATTTGGAATCAGAATTTGGTATTGCGGTTTAGACTTATACAATATGCTGACTGACGTGGTACATTGTAGGTTCAGTTTTTAAATATATGAATTTGAGGACCCGCAAGAGTCAAATTCAATAAGAGTCGACTTTAATAAATATGTCAGTTGATATCAGTACTGGTAGAAGAACCTCCAGAATCATATTGCAATTAAGGTACATGTACTTTATTTGCTTAATTTATCACTTGTTTTTTTCCTAAATTTTCTGAAATGTGGTTTTTTTAATTTAACTGGTGTCAGTTCCAAATCAGGTCACCGGAGTTAGTGAGCTGGGTCGCGTTCCACTACAACTCTGGGATGATTGAACTCAGGTCGCAGTTCGCTATAGCAGGCCACATTCCCAACAACTATGATTTAGACGCTACAAGGTGAAAGGTCCGCAAGAATACAGCAACCAGGACAACATAAATATGGCGTATGTGGGCACAAGTTTTAAATCACCACAATCATAAATTTGGAAGTAATCAGCAGAAGCATGAAATTTAGGACAGAATTCATTTAAGTTGGTATTGGCCAACAGATGAGCTGTAAATGTAAACTCAACATAATTTCCAATGCGGCTGTAGCCATCTAATAATTGAATTTTAAATTTCAACAGATTGTTAATAATTAGAAGAGAAGAAAAATCGGGCTTTGTTCATTAAATTTTGTCCAAATTTGACTAGTATCGTCTACACAGAATAACCAGCAGGCTCCCAAATGTTTGTTAGCTGTAACCTCAAATATCGTTTACGTTTAAACCATATATTTACAATATCAATTAATCATTTGTGGATATTACGTCCTTGAAGCATTTCTCAATACGTAAGCTTTATAGGAATGCCTCTGTAAAATTTATTCAAGAAAAATCAAAATCAAGGCTTACCCAGCCAAAAATAGTCCCCAGGTAGATAAGGTATAGATAATCTTTCCAGCTTCCCACACATGTTTCAACTTGCTCTTGTCTTTAATGCCACCTAAAGCCCTTGCCACAGCTGAAAACTCAAAGAGTTACATTAATATAAAATAAAGAGAGGAATGAGAGTATAAGATTATATATTCTCATAAATTCTTCAACTAAGAACAGTTGAATATGTATTACTTGTTCCAGAAACTAGAAGAAAATAACAGCAGGAAAACAAAATGAAGAATTCCAAGAGCAAGTGACTCAAAAAAATTAAAATAAAAAAACTTCAAGAGAACACATATTTCCATTTTGCAATAAAAAATTATTTTCCTGTAAATATTAGTAATTCCCAGACTATTTTTAAATAGAGCTTTTGGAACATTTAGAAGGATCAATTTTCAAAGAATATAGTTTGCAGCAGGCACCTTACTTGAATGACTAAAGTGCCACCATGAAGCATATCTTGGAAGTTCTTAAGGCTACAAAGTGATTGATAAATAAAGCATATGAAAGTACTATTATCAAATTACACTGGCCACCATTTGGAAGTTCAAAATGATTACTGTCTATAGCTATTGTGATATCCACAGCCATAAGCAATGAGTTTCATCATGTATTGCTTATTCAGAACCTCTTAGTAAAACTGAAATCTTTAAACAGCTTAAATTGTTAAAATAACTTGACACGTAAAAAAACCCACTGTGATGAAGTACCAAAAAATCAGACATTAACCATTGAGAATTCAGTATAGTAAGAAGTTTTTAAAATATGTTTAGTACAAATTGATATGTCTGCTATATCTTTATATAGGAACTATTAAAAGAGAAGGAATCATGAGTTTGGTTCTGTATTAACCAAATCTACAAGAGATCTTTAGAGTTCATGTACAAAGCTCTAGAAAATCATTTCTTTAGAATCATTTGAAATAAAACACTAGGAAGGAAGTACTATATTTTAGTATCATATACACTTTACTTTATACCACCAATTTAATCCAACAACAGTATCCACATTGAATAAGACAATTAAGTTCAGTTGACAACAAATTTCAAAGATCCAGCTAACTGTAGAAAACTCTTAAGTCAATCTAAAGTGTATTAAAGGCAACAGAAACTTACTTCTCTGCAACTGCTCTGGTGTTAACACCTGATATTCATAACCGCACCTTATCAGATAAAGCAAAGGAATAGAAAGGTCAAAATCAAAAACCTTCAAGTACCTTAGATCTTGGGTTTTCATGGATGCATTTGGCTATGAATTCAGCAATCCCATCAACCACATTCTCATCACTAATTATAACATAATTTTCATTGTCAATTCCACACGCTTCCTCCAAATTATCCGGAACCACCTCTTTTGTTACCCAAATCCACCAAGAAGGGTCCCCATTGACATTATCAGAAAGGTCAACTTCTTTGAGATCTGCTTCAATGCACAAAATATACAGCACATGAAAAATAGAAAGTGGTGAAAACATTTAGCTGCATCAAATCAACTTCATGTCAACTCGAGTTAAGGAGGGGACCGACCTGTAACTTCAGTAGGAAGATAACTGTTTGGTATAGCATTGGACTCCTGATGAAGTGATTCAATTTTTGTCAAGAAGCTTGAAGAATCAACTGTTGTTTGGTATAGCATTGGACTCCTGATGAAGTGATTCAATTTTTGTCAAGAAGCTTGAAGAATCAACTGCAGCCTCAAGGCGTGCATATAGCTGCAATAAGTGATTCAATTTTTGTCAAGAAGCTTGAAGAATCAACTGCAGCCTCAAGGCGTGCATATAGCTGCAATAAAACAGAGCTTATCATTTCATATTATCACAATCATAAACAGATGAGATTTACATTTTAAGCATCTATTCAGCTCTCCATTTAACTCGATTTAAATGAACAAATCCACCCTGATATTGACCTTCCACACTTATCCAGAAACAGCAGTACAATTAACAATTAATTTATGTCTCAGCCAACAATCAGAATATAAATAATCCCTTGTACAGTTGTTCCGGGTACATATATGCTGTAGTGAATTATTAGGAGTTATATATGTCGGTAATATGAAGTAAGATCTAGATTTGAAAGCCACATCAATAAAATCAGGAAAAGGAACAAATGTTTTGTTAAGTCAATAGTCAGCATACATGAGTAAAAGATTCAATCTAATACCCAATTGCTTCAAGTTTCTAAATAATGACCTTCAACTCTGCTAATAAAAAGAATATAAGCCAAATATGCACATGCTAGGTCAAAAGAAATGAATGAAGCAATGTATATCTTATGTAATATAGCAAATACAACTTTCCTGCAATGTACATCTTATATAATATAGCAAATATGTAGTATGCATCATTCCAAGTGTAGCATAACCAGTATCCCTAACACCCTCACCCCATTGAAACTAAAATATCTTTAAAGAAAAAACTTAGCTAGATAACAGCATAGTTTAGTGTACAAGGATGAAGCATACATGAATAATTTACATAAATAGATAGAGATTTGCTTCACATCTCATAATGAAAAGCACAGCATAAAAGTTGGATGATGCTTCACATTAACCAAAGAGAAGAGGGGAGATGGAAATACATGCAAGTCCTTGGAAAGAAACGTGAATTAATTACACCCGCCAAGGTTAGTTCAGTTTCAAACCTTCTTCCTTTCTGAATTCCATATGAGCACATGGTACAGGAATTAATAAAGAAACTGCAGAGGTACTCACACATGATGTCCGGACGATCTTTAATAAGAAAGATACTGTTTTGGCTTTAAAAAAATGAAGTGTAATAAGGTACCAAAACTATGCAATTTAATGCATAAAGAGAAACTCAAACAATATGACCGGAAACTATAAGTATTCATCTCTCTTCTTTTAGCTCTTATTATATCCCGTTTCAAGGAATGTCAAGTGAACCCAATCAATTACTCTAAATAAAAGATAATGAAAAAAATTAAAAGATGATTAGGATCAACCATACTTCTCTGTAAAAGATATTCACAAATTTCAGTACTGGTTCGCAAATTCCACAAATTGTAGCCGTTGTTTGATAAGTAGTTCAGCTCAATTCCATAATTTTTCACATAGGAACTTAAATTATACACAAAATTGAGCCTCGATTCATAGATTCCATAACTTATATCTGTTATTTGATAGCTATCTCATTCTCAATTCCATGAATTTCACAAAAACCCTAAATTAAGAAAAAATAAAGAGACTCAAGACTCACATCGGAAGGGCAGTCTTTAGAAAGAGAGGAAATCTGCGAGATCTTCTCAAGGACCGCGAGATTCTCGGCCAAAACCTCTTTCAACCGCTCGTTCTCCGACTTCAGGTGGAGGACCTCCTCCTCCTCTACGGCGATCTCCTTCCTCTCGCGGCGGTGCTCGAGAGCGTTCCAGGCCACGTCAGCCATCTCGATCATCGTCCCCACCACCTCCAGGGGAATCGCGTGGCCATGGCCTACCATTTCCTCTTGATCTTAGTCACAAAGGGCAGAAAACCGTAACCCTAGAGGAAAGCTAACTCCTTTGTCGAGAGTTTTTTTTTTTTTTTTACGAGAAGAAACCCTAACTGGACCGCTTGGGAGGTTTCGCGTACGGAGGTGGGAGACTTCGCAGCGATAACTTGAAGGCGGCAAATTTGCGTAAAGGTCCGCTTTATACAGGAATTTGTATTTGCTTGGCGCAACGGGGAACTGACAAAGTAGAAAACCAACTTTATAGTGGACTTTTATGTAAATTTTATCTCGAGGAGATCATGATAATAATTTGCCAATTAGAGATGCATCATTACGTCAGCTTATGCGCTTAATTTATGAGCATCACTCATTCTAATTAAAACAAAATTTCTATATAACACGACTACAAGCTTAATAATATTAAGCATGTTCATCATCGCTAGGTTCTCCGTTTGGTTTTAGAGGTTGTTTGATTAATTTTTTGGTCAAACAAGCTTTTAAGCTAACTTTTTCATATCTAGTTGTTTAGTAAATCACCAATAAACTGCCTTATAAGATCCCGTCTAAAAAAGTTAGGATTCCTCATCTTTTGAAAAACTAGCTTATAAGCACATATAAATCAGCTAAGTTTGACCAAGTAAATAACCATCGTATCCATACAACTTTTATAAGAATTTTATTATAAAACCCAAAAGCCGTCAAAAGCCAGCATGACTTATAAGCTCCTAAAAATAAACCCTCTCAACAACAATTAACATGTTATTCACTTCAGAAGGATATCATGTACACGTACTTGCAAACATTAACCCCTTAAAAGCATCAATCTTAGGCACACCACACAAATACAAGCGGAACTTATACAAGAATAATCATAGAGCACAAAACATTATAGGAGCCTCTCAGGATCTTGTTTATACCGCCATCATGCACAAAATCCACTGAGCTCATAATTTGCTGTTATCTTCCTTCAATCTTTGCTGGATTTTACTGCCATTCGCGATTTCATGACTGCGAAACTTCAAAATTACACGCTAGGCGCATTACAAATTGTGGGATAAACGGCTCATCGAAGATGATACAACTGCAGAATAAAGGTTACACTCACTATAAATATTGACTAGGCCTCAGGAGTTTTCCTCTTCCGCTCCGATGTCGAATTAGGATCAGACGGGGACTGATTAAACTCAGACCTGCATCATCCGAGAGATCAGAGTAAGAGTTAATATGTTAAACAGACAGAAAACTTAGAACAAGAGTTAATGTTAACGGAGCAGATATAGACTGAAGCTTATGCTTGACTTCTTCATCGTTATCAACTTCCTTTTTCTTCTATTCTCATTTCATTTCTTCTATTTGTTAGTATTTGTTTGTAAAAAACAAGATAGTCCCACATTGGAATTTTGAACATTCTTTTAGAGGTAAAAACAAGATAGTCCCACATTGGAATTTTGAACATTCTTTTAGAGGTTTAAAAGCATTGAATGCTTATTAGGCTTTGAATAATGCTTTTAGAGGTTTAAAAGCATTGAATGCTTATTAGGCTTTGAATAATGGATCAAAGTGTAGGCTTCTAAAACCGCGTGCGGGTAGCGCGATTTTGACGCACTTAGCACTTTGCACGCTTTATAATTATATATTGAATATTTTTTTTAATGTTATTTTGAATTTTAAAAAAAATTATGAAAAGACAAGTGACTGTTGAAAAGTGGTTGTTTGCTCTAAGGGGTGTTTTGAAAAGTTATGACTGTTGGAAGCACCTTTTCAAACCTATAAATAGTTTATGTTTTCAGATATCTATTTACAATTCTTTTCTGAATCTTTTCTACCAAAAACATCTGCAATATTACAAACTTGTTTCACAACGAATTAAGGAAAATTCCAGATTTGCTTACTGGAATTTTCATTTTCTGTTGTATCCTGGAAAAAAAATTTGCATTAACCCGAAGCAACTTTGAATATCAAGTGGGAGCAAATATTTTTTTAAGGAAAGTGTTTCACGCCTCAGAATTGCTGTCTCCTTCATTGTTTTACTAACAATCTTAAAGAAATATCTCTACTACAATGGAGTCGGAATCAATCAAGGTGATGAATCAAGACATTGTCAAATTGGACCGATTCGACGGGAACAATTTCTCTCGCTGGCAAGACAAAATGATGTTTCTTCTTACAGCATTGAAGATATCCTACATTCTCAACCTCAATCTGCAGCCCATAGAAGATCCAAAACCAAGTGCAGACGGCAAACAACCTACTGAGGAGGAAATAGTAGAAATCAAAAAGCAAAAGGCAAAACGGGAGGAAGATGAAGTGTTGTGTCGCGGTCACATTCTGAACACACTTTCGGACCGATTATATGATCTTTTCACGAGGATAAAGTCGGCAAGGGAGATCTGGAACGCACTGGAATTTAAATACAAAGCCGAGGAGGAAGGTACAAACAAGTATTTAATTGCAAAATATCTAGAATATAAAATGGTTGATGACAAGTCTGTCCTAGAGCAAGTTTATGAATTGGAGGTTCTGGTTAATAAGATTCATGTTCTCAAAATAGTTCTTCCAGAGTCTTTTCAAGTTGCTGCAATTATTGCAAAACTACCATCAACTTGGAAAGATTACTCTAAGAAACTAATGCATAAAACTGAGGATATCTCTTTGGAACAACTTCAGAAGAATCTTAGAATTGAAGAGGAGTCACGCTTACGTGATTCGAAAAATTCTGTCCAAAGTGATTGTAAGGTCCACACTGTGGAAAAGAATGAATCTTGGGTAAAAAATATGAACCTTCAAGTAAAGAAAAGTGGGCAACACTTTAAAAGAAAGAATTTTCAGAAGAAAAAGGGATCATGTTTTATTTGCGACAAGCCTGGACATTTTGCTAAAGAATGTCATCACAGAAAAAATAATAATGTAAAATCAAATGCTTCTGCAAATATGATAGAAGAGAATCCGGTCGCTATGATTTCTGAAATCAATATGGCTTCTGTTAAGTCTGGATGGTGGCTTGATTCTGGTGCAACAATCCACGTTTGCAAGGACAAATCCTTGTTCAAAGGATTTGAAGAAATTTTGAAAATTTCAGAAGTGCAAATGGGGAACAATGCTTGTGCAAAGGTTGCTGGAAAGGGGACTGTTGATATAGATTTTACTTCTGGAAATAAATTGACTCTTATAAATGTTCTGTATGTACCCGAAGTTAGAAAGAACTTAGTTTCTGTTGATCTTCTTTGTAAGAAAGGGTTTCGGGTTGCTTTTGAGTCAAATAATGTTATCCTGTCTAAGAACGAGATGTTTGTGGGGAAAGGGCTACTCTTGTGATGGAATGTATCAACTAAGTATTAATAATGAAGTTATATCTTCTGTTTATATTGTTGAATCTTCATATTTATGGCATGATCGCTTAGCACATTTAAATTTTCGCTATTTGAAAAATATGAGAAAGTTAGACTTCATTAACTTTAATGGTGAATTTGATAAATGTGAAATTTGTACTAAGTCTAAATTAACAAAGAAATCTTTTCCAAGTGTTTCTCGCAATGATTCTAAAGTTTTAGATTTAATATATTCTGATATATGTGAATTGAATGGTATGTTAACTAGAGGAGGAAAAATATACTTTATCACTTTTGTTGATGATTGCAGTAGATATATGTATGTTTATCTTTTAAGAACAAAAGATGAAGCTTTTGATATGTTTAAAAAATACAAAACAGAAGTTGAAAATCAACTTGAAAGGAAAATTAAAGTATTACGTTCTGATAGAGGTGGTGAATATTTTTCTGATAATTTTAATAATTTTTGTGAAGAACATGGCATTATTCATCAATGTACAGCACCTTATACTCCCCAACAGAATGGTTTAGCCGAAAGAAAAAATAGAAGTTTACAAGAAATGATAAATTGTATGCTTAATAATGCTAAGTTACTTTTAAATTTATGGGGAGAAGCATTGTACATAGCATGTTATATTCATAATAGGATTCCCTCTAAAAAGTCAAATATAAGCCCTTATGAGTTATGGAAAGGTAGAAAACCTAATCTGTCATACTTTAAAGTGGGGGTGTTTGGCTTATTATAGAATTCCTGATCCTAAAAGAACAAAACTTGGACCTAGAGCCTTTAAAAGTATTTTTGTCGGATATGCTGAAAATAGCAAAGCATATAGACTACTTGATTTATCTTCTAATACTATTGTTGAATCTAAAGATGTTGAATTCTTTGAAAATAAATTTTCTGTAGATTCTGAAAATGTTGAAAATGTTTCTATTCTGCTTAACTCTAATAATTTTTCTAGTTCTGATTTTCAGGCAAAGGAAACGAATACATCTAAAGAAACATCAAAGCCAAAAAGAAGTACTAGAGCAAGAAAAGAAAAATCTTTACCTTCAGATTTTATTTCTCCTGAACAAATTATTTTTCTTGTTGAATGTGATAGGAATAATAATGTTTTAAATAAACATCCTATAAGTTTTAATCCAGGTGATGATCCTAAAACCTTTTGAAGCAATGTGTCATCTAGAGATGCTTCATTTTGGAAAGAAGCTGTCAATGATGAAATGGATTCTATAATGGGAAATAGTACTTGGATTTTAGTAGATTTACCTCAAGGATCAAAGCCAATAGGATGTAAATGGGTTTTTAGAAGAAAATATCATTCTGATGGTTCTGTTCAAGCTTTTAAGGCTAGATTAGTAGCCAAAGGGTTTAGACAAAAAGAAGGCATAGATTATTTTGATACATATGCACCTGTCGCACGTATAACATCTATTAGAATTCTTATTGCTTTGGCATCTATACATAAGTTATTTGTGCATCAAATGGATGTCAAGACTGCTTTTTTAAATGGAGATTTAAATGAGGAAGTTTACATGGAACAACCGGAAGGTTTCATTCTTCCAGGAAATAAAAAAAAAGTATATAAACTAATTAAATCTCTTTATGGTCTTAAACAAGCACCAAAACAATGGCATGAAAAGTTTGATTCTGTTATTCTATCTTATGGTTTCAAACATAATAGTGCTGATAAGTGTATTTATTCTAAATTCACTGATAAATATGGTGTGCTTGTCTGCTTGTATGTGGATGACATGTTAATATTCGACACTAATATGATTGGTATAAGTGAGACAAAAGAATATCTATCTTCTATGTTTAAAATGAAAGATTTAGGAGAAGCGGATACTATTTTAGGGATTAAAGTTAGAAAACATAGTGGGTTTTTTTCTTTAAGCCAATCACATTATATTAAAAAAATAGTGAATAAATTTAATCATCTTGGTTTTAAAGAAGTTAACACTCCTTTCGATCCCAGTACCAAATTGACTGCCAATTCTGGTAGAGCTGTAGCACAGCTTGAGTATGCTAGTGCAATTGGTTCTTTAATGTATGCCATGCATTGTACTAGACCTGATATTGCATTTGCTGTATGCAAATTAAGTAGATACACTAGTAATCCAAGTGTAGATCATTGGAAAAGCATTTCCAGGATTTTTGGATATTTAAAGAAAACTAAAAATCTGTGTTTGTTCTATAATGATTATCCGATTGTATTAGAGGGATACACCGATGCAAGCTGGATGACTAGTGTTGGAGACAACCAATCCACTTCTGGAATGGTTTTTTCACTTGGTGGAGGAGCAGTTTCTTGGGCAAGCAAGAAACAAACATGTATCTCACACTCCACCATGAAATCTGAATTCATTGCTTTAGCAGCAACTGGTAAATAGGCTGAATGGATTAGGAACTTATTGCTAGATATTAAGTTATGGCCGAGTCCAATGCCTCCTATCTCTATCTATTGTGATAGTCAAGTCACTTTGTCAAGGGCTAATAATTGTACATATAATGGTAAGTCTAGACACATAAGTCTAAGACATGAATATGTGAGACACTTGATACAAGATAGTGTCATAACTATTGTCTATGTCAAGACAAATAAAAATTTGGCTGATCCATTTACAAAACCTCTAGCAAGAGAGGTAGTAAAGATGACATCAAGTGAAATGGGGCTGAAACCTTATATTTAAAATCATCAGGAATGGTAACCCAACCATTTACTACAACTAAACTGGTTAAATGGTTTAAATGGGTAATAACAAGCTTCTGAAAGTGATTGATTGATATTGATGCATTAAGCCGTAAAAGATAATGTCAATATCGTCCATTACGGAATAAGAGGATGAGTTATGCTCTTAATGAAAGTCTAATACATTATTGTTGTGTGTTTAAAGTAATGGAAAACACATTGTAGACGTTTCACCTATATGAACTTAGAAGTGGTGCCGCTTCTTAAAAGAACTAAAGGTTTGTTCTTTAAAGAGTTCATGAACCAGGAATAAGCACAAGGCCATAACAGTGCTAAAATATTAATTCTCATTGAAACAAGAGATTAGTGTATGTACAATATTCTCCGGTTCTATCACAAAGAGTAATTAGTTTAATGTTAAGGCAACTAACGACTTTGATAGAACTTTGAGGTATTTGTACTAAGTAAAGGTTTAAATCGAAAGATACCTCTACATATGTATACTTATCTCATTTTGTACATATTGCAGATTATTTTTAAATATAATACTATTAAAATGTTTTTTCAAACAAAGTGGGGGATTGTTAGTATTTGTTTGTAAAAAAACAAGATAGTCCCACATCGGAATTTTGAACATTCTTTTAGAGGTTTAAAAATATTGAATGCTTATTGGGCTTTGAATAATGGATCAAAGTGTAGGCTTCTAAACCCGCGTGCGGGTAGCGCGAATAATGCGCGATTTTGACGCGATTATTAGACGCACTTAGCACTTTGCCGCTGTCGCTTAAATGTTCTATTATATATATATATATAATTATATATTGAATATATTTTTTTAATGTTATTTTGAATTTAAAAAAAATTATGAAAAGACAAGTGACTGTTGAAAAGTGACTGTTTGCTCTAAGGGGTGTTTTGAAAAGTTATGACTGTTGGAAGCACATTTTCAAACCTATAAATAGTTTATGTTTTCAGATATCTATTTACAATTCTTTTCTGAATCTTTTCTACCAAAAACATCTGCAATATTACAAACTTGTTTCACAACGAATTAAGGAAAATTCAAGATTTGCTTACTAGAATTTTTATTTTCTGTTGTATCCTGGAAAGAAAATTTGCATTAACCCGAAGCAACTTTGAATATCAAGTGGGAGCAAATATTTCTTTAAGGAAAGTGTTTCACGCCTCAGAATTTTTGTCTCCTTCATTGTTTTACTAACACTATTTTTCTTAGAAAATTTTGGTCCAAGCAATATTTTAAAACGCCTCCGCGTAGCCCGCCTAGGCCTAGGCGGTACCTAGGCTGCCCACATAGTGCCTAGCGCCTAGGCGATACTTAGGCTGCCCATCAGGATTTTGGAAGCACCTAGGAGAGTTTTGTCTGCCTATATGTACTGCACTCTTCGTGCTTTGATCGTGATTATCTCTATTGCAGCCTCCACATCCTTCCATCATCCTCCAAACTTTTCTAGCCTTCGACTATGAACACCTTCTCTATCTCCTCCGACCTTCAGCAAAACCTCCTCCATCACCACTTAAACGAAGAAAGAAATCTGCCTAGGCGTCAGTCTGGCGCCTAAACTTTCTACAACATTGGCATTTACTATTAATGATTGCAATTAAAAATTAAAAAATAAGAAAACCTCCTAGGCTCTGGGCGTCGGGTCCAACACTTAAGCTGATATTCCTTTCAGAATAACAGACTCCATATAATTTAGCACCCAGTTTTTGTTAACGATTTTTATGCTACAGCATTCCTAGTTTCCGATATAGTTTTCAAACAGAATATCAGTATCCAAACAGAAACTAACGACCCATGAATATCAACCATTTATCAAACAATCCACTGAAATATCAATTAACACTTTAACAGTTACCATGTAATATATCTTGTATGCATCTTTTTCTTTTAATGCTGGAAAAAGAGTGTTTTCAAATATATTCTAGAACCTTTTATAACTATTATATCACAGTTGTAGCTTGTGGCACAAAATATGCTACGATGCAAATAGGTATAAGAACCTAACAAAAAAATTGCTAATTTCAGGGTACAGAAAGCAGGAGGTAATTGAAGATTAGTCTGGGCAATTAAAGTTCCGCTCTGAGGATTTTTGTTCAGGCACAAGTAATACTAGTAAGGACCTTGTATTGGTATGATATATGAGTTTACATTCTAGAGAGAATAATGCTTATAGGCTGATTTAAAAGGTCAGAAAACTCACCCACAGGTAGAGCACTTCTTGTGGTGCTTGCAGAATATTGACAAACAAACCGAACAAACGAAACCCATATCAATGGTCTTTTTGTGGCAGAAACATCTGAAAGAATCACAAACCTCAGACATGAACGAAGAAAACTGAGAAGAAACACAAATGGATTATGCACTGAAAGATGCATTTGAAAAAGACATAAAATAAGCAGAAATTCCAAGAACACAACAATATTAGAAAAGAACACCAAGCAGTAAGCATGGGCCAATGTTAGCATATGTACAATTAACAGTTTGCTAATGATTTCTTGTATGTGAATTACTCGGGGAATGACATTCAGTTTTCAGATGAAGAGAAACCTGAAATTTTATTTCTTGACGATAAAATTACAGTCTAGATTATGATAGGGTACTCAGTTTAGAGATGTTTGGAAAATATGCACTTTCGATTATTGGCGCAAAACCAAAGTCTATAAGGTCATGAATATTAGCCATGGAGATCTTCTGCATAGAAATACTATATTACACATTCTCTCAAACTTTGCAATTGTTCGCTGGAAAATTCGTTGCTTTCTTCATTAATGAGATAATTGTCATCTTGAGTTACAACTTTTTGAGTTACAAAAGATCCGGTCTTTTATAGATCCGGTTACAACTAAATCAAAGAAAATAAAGAAAAATTACAACTCTCCTCTGTGAACAAATCACGAGCTCCTGTTTTGCGGTCGCTCGCTTTGGTGGGTTCTTTGCCTGCGCCGGGGTTAATCCGTGGACCACCGCGCGATCTAGATCCGGTCGGATCTACACGAGTATGCGGGTATTATTCCACGAAGGGAATAATAGCCGGGAGGGATTAATCCACCAAGGGAATAATCGCTCGGATCTAAGACCAAGCTTAGATCTGGAGTGTAGCCTCGTGTAGATCTCAGATCTGTTCTTTCTTCCTCTCGAGATCCTGCCTTTTCTGACGTGGATGGTCGCCGAGGATCAGATCTGAATGGTGCAAGTCTTCTGATCTTCAAGCTCCGAGTTCACTCTTCAATCCGGCAGAGTTTCGGCTCTTGAAAGTTCGACCTCTGAAAATGAACATCTCTAGGCCTATTTATAGGCTCTCAGGACAGTGGCTGCAAAAAGGGAATTGTCGGCCACCCAGTAAATCCGCTTCTGAGTTCGAGTCCGAAATTGATCTTGATTCGATCGTGATTCGTCCGAGTCCGCTCTCGGTTGGATGACTCGTTGATTCCTCAACTCATTAGCTTGATTCTGCACGCGGGTGGATTCATTCCGTTGTTCGCGTGCGGTTTGTCGATCTCGTCGCCTCGTTGGTTCGTCGGTTTGTGCCGAGCTATGCTAGGGGACCTATAAGCAATTTTATATGCCTACAGATACCCCCTCCAAAGTATTTCAGTCTCGTTCTTTTATAGAAGAGTCTGGAATACTTTGGATATGATTGTCTCCCACCTTCAGTCGGTATAATGAGACCTTGGAATGATTTCCGTTCTTGATTCCTTCGATTCTCCAGGCTTTTCGGTGCTTTGTCGAAAGTCTGTAAGAGTTCCGGTGCTGCATTTATTGTCTGACCGTTTGTCGGAATTTTTTGAACTTGAAGTCGATTCCTTTTAGCTGACCATTGATTGTGGCGTCGAGTCTTTATGCGCAACGCGTTGTCCGGCGTAGTGTGGTTGAGTTATCCTTAAGAATATTTATAAACAATATTCTCCAGGAACTTCTCAAACCAAAAATAGGGAATAGTTTATACTCATATACCTTATTGGAGTATTTAAGAAGCAGTTTATACTCGTATACTTTTCGGAGTATTTAAGAAGCAGTTTATACTCGTATACTTTTCGGAGTATTTAAGAAGCAGTTTATACTCGTATACTTTTCGGAGTGGTGATTCTCTCGTTGCAACGCATTGATTGGTGTTGACCTAGGGTTACGCGTTGACCGGCGTTGACCCTGGGGTTTTGACCGTCGTACGTTGACCTTTTGGCTTGCAACGCGTTGACTGGCGTTGACCTAGGGTTATGCGTTGATCGGCGTTTAAACCTAGGGTTTCGAATTTTTGCTCGCAACGCGTTGACTGGCGTTGACCTAAGGTTACGCGTTGTCTGGCG
>NC_033800.1:147428107-147454648 GCF_001876935.1 Asparagus officinalis | reverse complement strand
GAGATTTTAGCAGTTTTGTTCTGAACTTCTCTGATAAGGATTTAAAGGCAATTTTTATTGCCTACAGTGGGATCTTTGCCTGTGCCGGGGACGCGTTAGTCCGTGGACCACCGCAGACCAAAGTCGATCGACAATATAATTACACTCTTGTTTCACGAAGGAAACAATTGCGGAAGCGACAATCACGACCAAGCGAGATTGTGGCTCTTCTCGAGATTAAAACCAAGTTTAATCCGGAGGAAAGAATGGAAGAGAATCACAAACCTTTAGAAGGGGCTTTCTTTATGAAAGTATTCGCCAAGCTCTGATGATTCTCCTCTGAAATTCGTGGTTGACTGGTCAATTTGACAGCACCTCGCCTTCTTAATCTCAGATCTCCGATCCCCTTGAAAGAAGACCTTAGGCTTCTATTTATAGGCTTTTTGAGATGTGTCTCCTAGTAGGAATTGATGTTTAAACGTTATCTGCGGTTTATAACTGTCTAAACGTGTTTATGGATAACCTCAGAGCAGTTGGAGAGGTTTTGGGACGAAAGAATCCTTAAAAATCATCGAAATCCGTGTTTGGGGAGGTTTTGTATCCAACAAGAGTCCTGGTGACTCGGGACTGTGCGAGTCAGCTTCTGGTGACTCAGAACTGTGTGAGTCAGCTTCTGGTGACTCGGAAATGTGCGAGTCAGCTTCTGGTGACTCGGAACTGTGCGAGTCAGCATTTGGTGACTCGGCACTGTTCAAGCTTCTAAGCAATGTTTCGTGATTCTTCTAGTTTCTTTGTTTTGCGTACGCTTCGTCGCCTTGCTGATTTTGGATGAATTCCTTTGACTTGGATAATAACGTTTATCGTCTTTTCCTTGTCTTGCACTGTGTTTGAGGACCTATGGGCAATTTTTAACGCCTACAGTGATAGCTCATGAAATTATAAAATTTTGCCTCCACGGTTGCTAGTGGGTTAAAATGACTAAAAATGTAAAAAATTCATTGATTATAGCACATGAAATTATGATTTCGGCCTTCGTAAAATTACTTGCCAGCATGGCGAAGTGACTAAATATGTTTAAAACCCGTTGGTTATAGCTCACAAAATTGAGAATTCTTGCATTGGAGAAATTATTTGTCAATAAATTAAAAAAACAAAAACCATCGAAATATTATGGGTTATAGCTCACAGAATCGTGAAGTTTGTACTCTTCGAAATTATTTACCCATTCTTCGAAATGATTTGAACTTGGCAAAATTTATGGGTTATAGCACACGAAATCATGAATCTTTACCTCTACAAAATTATTTGTCAATGGGTCAAAATGACTAAAAATGACCAATAATCATGAATTATAACTTACAAAATCATAAATTTTAGCAAGTAAAAAATTATTTACCAATGTGTCAAAATGACTAAAAATGAAAAAAAGTTTATGGGTTATAACTCATAAAATGTTAAATTTTGGCCTCCACGAAATTATTTGCTAATGGATCGAAACAACTAAATATGTCAAAAAATTATGGATTATTGCTCATTAAACCATGAATTTTTGCCTCCATAAAATTATTTTTCAATGAATCAAAATATTAGAAGTTGGCTAAATTATAGGTTATAGCTCACAAAATCGTGAAGTTTGGACTCCACAAATTTTTTCAATGGTTCGAAATGACTAGAAATAGCAAATCATTATAAGTTATAGCTCATGATATTATAAATTTTTGCCACCTAGAAATTATTTGCTAATGGGTTGAAGTGACATAAAATTACAAATAATCATGTGTTATAACTCATGAGATCATGAATGTTAGCAACCATAAAATTATTTGTCAATGAGTTGAAATCACTAAAAATGGAAAAAAATCATGCTTTATAGCTTATAAAATTATGAAATTTGATCTTCTCAAAATTATTAACCAATGGGTCAAAACAACTTGAAATGGCCAATAACCATGGTTAATAGCTTATAAAATCGTTAATTTTAGCATTCATGGAAATATCTACCAACTAGTTGAAACAACTAAAAATGGTTAAAAATCATGTGTTATAGCCCATGACATTGTGAATTTTAGCCTCCATGAAAATATTTGCCAATGAGTTGAAATGACTAAAAATAGCCACAAATCAAGGGTTATATAGTTTATGAAATCGTGAATTTTGGTCACCACGAAATTATTTGCCAATGGGTCAAAATGAGTAAAAATAGCAAAAAATTATGGGTTATGGCTCACGAAATTGTGAAGTTTGGACTCTATAAAATTATTTTTTAATGGTTCAAAATGACTATAAATGACCAATAATCGTGTGTTACAACTCACCTAATGTTGAAATTTTGCCCACGTGAAGTTATTTGCCAATGGTTCAAATAAACTAAAATGGCTAAAACTCATGGGTTATAGCTTACAAAATCATGAATATTAGCCTCAACTAAATTAATTGCTAGTGAGTTGAATTGATAAAAAATAGCCATAATCGTGTGTTGTATAGCTCATAAAATAGTGAATTTTTAGTCACCGCGAATTTATTTGCCAGTGGGTTGAAACGAGTAAAAATAGAAGAAGAAAAAAAATCATATGTAGCTTTGTTTGTTGGAAAATTGTGAGAAATTTTGAGAAATAAAATTTGTATTAATATTCCTAACTGACTTAGGAAAAGAATAAATACAATCTCTCACATTAATATCTTTCTAACTGATTTAGAAAAAAAATTATAATTCTTCTCTATCGGTATCCTGATTTACAAAAGAAGAAAGTGATCAACGAAGACCCTCCCCTTTATTTAAAATTGGGTTCTTCTTGGTATCGATGGGAGCTTAAATCTTGTATCTCGTTGACGATCCGAACGCTTTACCTCATGAAACTTGGTTGATTCCTCTTGATGAGATGAACTTGCAATACAAGTTTGGAATTCTTAACGAGTTAATAACTCAGAGTGAGTTTAAAATTCTATAATAGAGTTGATTTGATCTAACCAAAATCGGTTTATAGCCAAGAATGAAGAAAACGCTCCAAGAATTGCTCCAAGTTTCGAAATCTCCAAGATCCGAGGCCAAAGAAAGCTAACTCCGATCCTCCAAAGATAATCTGCTCAAAGATCCCCCCAAAAGATCCGCTCCAAGCCCCCCAATGATGTCTGCCAAAAGATCCGATTTAAGCTAATTTTTAGCTATTTATAGGGGATTAAAGGGTATAATCAACCCCTTAAATCGCTCCTAAGTGGGGTGTAATCCCCCTCAAATCATGGAAAACGGTTTTTGGAACCGTTCAATTCATGTTTGAACGAGTCAAATGCAAAACTCGCGTTCTGGGCATGAACTCTGCGTCCTGGACTTGGAATGCAGAGTTGAGCTTTGCATTTGAGGCCAAAAAAGGCAGTGGTGAGCCCAACGTTTTATTGCTTGGAACGTAGAAATGAACTCTGTGTTTTATTCTTGGAACGCAGAGGCGAGCTTTACGCTTTTTGAGTTGAAGAGACTATTGATTTGTAGTCTCTTTAGTTAGAACGTTGCAAAGATTGCGATCTTCATCTCGACTCCATGGAATGTGAGAGTTGTCAGTTGTAACTCATGTTGATGATTGTGAAGGCCGTTGAATCAGAACTTCCATCGGTTATTGTGAAGGTCGTTGAATTGTAACCTTCGTTGATTGTCGTGAAAGTCTCTAAATTGTAGCCTTATGGAAGTCATCGAATTGTAACTTCTATTATCAGTATTTGGTGGGAATCAGCCATCTACAGTAATTTTTAGATACCATACAAACTCATGAAATTGTGAATTTTGGTCTTCTCAAATTCTCAAAATTATTGATCAGTAGGTCAAAACAACTAAGAATGATCTATAATCATGAATTTTTACCTCCACAAAATTATGTGCCAAAGGACCAATACAACTAAAAATGGCTAAGAACTATGAGTTATAGTTCACAAAATCATAAATTTTGATCTATGTGAAATTATTTACTAATGGGTCAAAATAATTACATATGATCAAAAATCATGTATTATAGCTTATAAAATTGTGAATTGTGGCCACCGCAAGACACAAGGTCAAAATGACTCATAATTACCAAAAATTAGGGGTAATATCTTATTTGATTGTAAATTTTGGCTTTCACAAAATTATTTGCCAACTGAAAATGGCTAACGAGGATTACAACTCATGAAATCATGAATTTTTGCATAACAAAATTATTTGTCAACACCCGAAATGACTAAAAATGGTAAAAAAATCATTGATTATACCTCATGAAATCGTAAATTTTAGTTTTCACAAAATTATTTGCCAACAGGTTGAGTTAACTAAAAGTAGCCCAAATCGTGTGTTATAGCTCATGAAATTATGAATTCTGACCTCTGTGAAATTATTTGCTAATGGATCAAAATAATTAAAAATGACAAAAAATTGTGGGTCATAGCTCACAAAATTGTGAAGTTTGAACTTTGTTAAATTAATTACCAACGGTTCAAAATGACTAAAAATAGTAAAAAATCATGGATTATAACTCAAACAATTGTGAATTTTGGTCTCTGTGAAATTAATTGCTATCAGGTCGAAATAACAAAAAAGACTAAAAATTATGGGTTATAGCTCGCAAAACAATGAATTTTGGCTTTTATAAAATTATTTGCCAATGGATCAAATTGACTAAAAACAATGGTGGATTTTAGCTCATGAAATTGTGAATTTTAATTTCTAAAAAATTATCTGCCAACCGATTCAAATGACTAAACAATACCAAAATTCATGGGTTTATGCTGCAAGAGATCATAATTTTTGGACTCCATGAAATTATTTATCATTGGGTCAAAATGACTACAAATGGCTAAAAATATTTGGTTATAGCTCGTGAAGGCATCAAGTCTGGACTTTGCAAAATTATTGGCCAATGGGTTTAAATTACTGAAAATGACCAATAATCATGGGTTATAGCTCATGAAATCAGAAATTTTAGCCACCACAAAATTATTTGACAACTAATCGAAATGACTAAAAATAAAAAAAATATATGGATTTTAGCTCAAGAAATTGTGAATTTTGGCGATCACAATTTTTTTTGCTAATGGAGCAAAATGACTACAAATAAAAAAAATCATGGGGTATAGCTCATAAAATCTTGAATTTTAGCTTTTACAAATTATTTGCAAATGGGTTAGAATGACTAAAATGGAAGGAAAAAAAGCACGGATTATAGCTCATGAAATCACGAATTTTGGCATTATTATTTGCTAATGGGTCAAAATCATTAAAAATGGTTTAAATAATAGGTTATAGCTCATAATATCATTAATTTTAGCATTCCATTAAATTAGTTGCCAGTAGTCAAAATAACTAAAAATGGACTAAATCGTGGATTATAACTCATGAAATCTTTAATTTTGACCTCTACGAAATTATTTAACAACAGGTCAATATGGCTCAAAATAGTTAAAAAATTATGGGTTATAGCTCACAAAATCATGAATTTTAGCCACTATGAAATCATTTAATAACGAGTCAAAATGGCTAAAATTACAAAAAAAATCATGGGTTATAACTCACAAAATTATGAATTTTGGCCGCTTCAAAATTATTTGTCAGTAGGTCAGAATGACTAAAAATAGCCAAAATTTTTGGGTAATAACTAAAGAAATCATAAATTTTAGCCTGCACGAAATTATTTGCCCACAGGTCAAAATGACTAAAAATACCTAAAAATCATGGATTTTAGCTCTTGAAATCAAGAATTTTCACTTCCCTAAAATTATTTGCCAACGGGTCGAAAAGAGTAAAAATAGCTAAAATTTGTTGATTATAGTTCATGAAATCTTGACTTTTTGTTTCTACGAAATAATTTGCCAACGGATGAAGCAACTAAAAATTACCAAAAATATTTTGTTATGGCTCGTGAAATCATGAATTTTGGCATCCAAGAAATTATTTGCTAATGGTTTAAAACAGCTAAAATGGGTCAAAATCGTGTGTTATAGCTCACAATATTGTGAATTTTGGACTGAGAAATTATTTGTCAATTGTTCGAAATGACTACAAATGGCCAAAAATTATGGATTATACCACACATAATCGTAATTTTTGTTATCCGAAGGATATAGGCTAGCGCGTCGAAATGACTAAAAATTGCCAAATATAGTAAGTAGGCTATAGTTCCTAAATCTATGAATTTTTACCTCCGTGAAATTATTTCCTAATAGATCGAACCAAATAAAAATAACCAAAAATCGTATGTTAATGCTCACTAAATTGCAAGTTTTAGGCTCCATGAAATTATTTGCTAATAGGCCGAAATAACAAAAAATAAAAAAAATCATAGGTCATAGCTCATAAAATCATGATTTTTTCCTCTAAAACACTATTTAACAATGGCTTGAAATGACTCATTAGTTTTGACCTAAAAAATTATTTGCCATTAAATAAAAATGAATGAAATTGGAAAAAAATTGTGGGTTATAACTCATAATATCATAAATTTTAAACTCCATAAAATTATTTTCCATTTGGTTAAAATGAACAAAATTGTACACAAATCACAGGTTATAGCTTATAGAGTTGTTAAATTTGGACTTTGTAAATGTTTTTGCATTTAGGTTGAAATTGAAGAAATTCGTGTGTTATAGCTCATGAAATAATGAATATTGAATTCTAAAAAATTATTTACCATTGGATCAAAATAAAAAATGTACAAATATCATGGTTTATAGCTCATGAAATCATGAATTTTAAACTTTATGAAATTATTTCTCATTGGATCGAAATTAATAAAATGGATAAAAATTATGGGTTATATATCATGAAATCATGAATTTTAAACTCCAAAAAATTATTTGCCAATGAATCAAAATGAACAAAATCGGACAAAAATTGTGGGTTATAGCTCATGAAATTATTAGTTTTGGACTCCGTAAAATTATTTGCTATCAAGTATAAATGAACAGAATTGGACAAAGATCATGTGCTATAGGTCATAAAATCACGAATTTTAAAGTCTAAAATTATATTTGTCATTAGATCAAAACGAAAAACAATTGACAAACATTGTGAATTATATACCATGAAATTATAAATTTTAAACTTTGAAAAAAATTTCACTAGCTTATCATATTAAGAAATTATGAAATTTCATATTTGAATATAAAACATTGTGAATTATACCTCATGAAATTATAAATTTTAAACTTTTAAAATTTATTCACTAGCTTATTATATAAAGAAATTATAAAATTACAGATTCTTATACTCGAAAAGTTTATATTTATCTATTAAGGGGTATACATATTTATGTGGACGCCCACATCCAATTTTGATAGGTGCCCCCACTCCAACAAAAAATGAGACTACTTAGAAGCCAATTTCAAAGGTTTATTTTTGAAACTTAGTAGCTATTTGTTAGTTTTTGTGATACTAAATAAAAATTATCAGGTATTGACGTACATAAAAAAATTTATGATAATGAAAAATACAAGCTAAGGCCCAAAACCTTCGACTCTTCTTTCTATATGGGGGTGCCTAGGGCGACTCATCTTGTCATTTGTCATTGCTCACTCCCAGTAGGCCGAAGTGTTTGGCATGATAATGAAAAATACAATTTGTTGAAATATTTGTGACATTGTATAAATAAAATTCTATATTAGGAAAACTTATCTAATACAAAATTATTAAATTTATTAATTTATGTATACGATTGAACTTGTGCCCTCATAGGGAAAAAAATTGTGGATCCATCCCTAGGAGATTAGTTAAAGTACAATAATACATTTTTATGGGGAAATATTTTTTATTTATTTAAAGAAAAGGACAATTTTGATATAATTATGAAAAATTGGTGAGCTTATAAGAGTCCTTATAGAATAGACCCCCTCACTCTTCATATTTCCCTCCAAACCAGGGGATGCTTCTCTCTCTGTGCTTTCAATTTATTATTTTTACCCTATCTCCCCTTCTACCCGACTAGGTGTATGAGTTAGTAGGAGACAAAGTTTGAGGGGGTCCGTGTGAAATTGTCCAAAGTTCGGTGGGTTTTATGAAAAACACCCTCTGATTGCTCGAACTACGTCTCATAACTCCCGCTTTCGTTTATGGCGGGTTAAAAACAGAAAATTCAAAAAGAAAAAGAAGCTAAATTTCCTACGTTTCCTCCGACTCCCCCCATTCCCCCCTACTTCCCTCTCCTCTCAAATCGCTCAATCCCTCACCCCCACCCAAAAATAAAATAAAAAAAATAAATAAAAAAATAAATAAAAAGCCCAAAAGATCGAGTCTTGATCTCTCAAGCTTCCAACAATGGAGCTGTTCAAGAGCGCGAGGACGGTGAGGCTGAAGAGCCACCATGAAAAGTACCTCCAAACCGACGACGACGGCGAGCACGTGATCCAGGACCGCACCGCGCCGCCCGGTGTCCGTCGAGTTCCCGCTCGCAGCGACGTCCGTCATCCGCCTCAAATCCTGCCAGCGGCCGCTACCTGACCCGCCTCCAACGAGCCATGTTCCTGGGGATGACACGGGCACCGGGTAACCCTGACGGCGCCCGCCACGTCGATTGTCCGTTGATTGGGAGCCAATCCGCGACGGGTTTCAGGTCAGATTCTTCTAATGATTCTAAGTGGGGGTATCAAAGTGAAATAGGATTGATACGGTGGGGTTCGGAGTAAAAATAGCTTTTTTTACTTTTGGTATGTTAATGATTCTTCCGTCTTTAAGTTTTATCTTGTTATTTGCTTGTATGTTATTCCATTTTTACTAACTATGCACTCGAATGGTTTCATCGTGCAATCAAGAAGCAACTTTCTATCATTGGTTAGTGATCCTAAACATGATTATTTACATTTTGGTATGTTTATATTTCATTAAGTATGGTTAGATTATATTTTAGGATATTATAGTATGTATATACGGTATCCGGTAATATAACTATGATAAAGACTACTTATCCCCGATATCCGCTATCCGATATGAATTTTGACCGTCCGATAAATCACCGATAACCGATATTTGAAACCTTGTGGGTAAATACCCTTCAAAACAACAAATAGGTACACAGATAAGAAAACATGGCATAGATTGACGGAGGATAAACTAAATATTTTTCTATGATGAAACGGCAAATGATCGAGCCACACCTCCACGCAACATGACATGCTCTTGGTATATTCTTCCCATTCTTGTTGTTTAAATTGAAAACAAAATCATTATATTCTCTCAAAATAAGCCAACAAGTTTCCATAGTCATCATACTATTAATTTCAGGTCAGGCTCAGGACACGGTACGGCCACTATCTTAGGGCAAACGGAGGTTTGCCGCCGTGGAGGAATTCGATCACGCACGACATACCTCATCGGACGACAACACAAGATTGGGTGTTGTGGGATGTGGAGGTCGTCGAGGTGCTGCAGCATCAGGAATGGAGGGAGAAGCAGCAAGAGACGAAAATTTACGCACCGCCGCCTCCACCGCCGGAGACTGAAGAGAGGTGGGGGGAGTCGTTGACAGAGGACACGCCGTCGAGAACTCCATCGAATTCAACGAAATCGCCGGGGAGGTTGTCTAGAGATGAGGTTTGGTTCTTCTTGATTTTGGTCCTTTTTAAAAATTATATATCATATATTTATTGAACTAGTTATTCTGTACCCTGTATCCAAATGAGCACTTTCTACATTGGAAGGGCAGCGCATATAAAAAGAAAAAGGAATATTTTTGAATATTCATTGAGCGTCTTATATTAGATCTTGCATCATATATCAATCTTATATGATTTTATTTTATTGCTTTTGGTTTTAAATGTGATCATCTTTGCAGTCATTGCCTTCTTTTAGTGGCTCTCCACACAAGTCGGATGGCCGATCAATCTATTATGTGATCGCCGAGGATGATGGCACTATCGATAATAGCACTGAGCTTTGCTTGACCTTCAAAGGAACAGATGTTAAGGAATTGACAGAGAAGTTGGCAGAAGTAACTGAGATTGATGATGGGATAATTGTGTGTTCAAAAAATCCGTTCAATGGAATGCTCTGTCCTCTTCTTTTACATCTTCCACCGAACAATACGACGATGCATGTTGTGGTTGTTCGATCCTCGTCCGAAGGTTAGTTTTTTTCTTGCTTTTGTGGAAATCCCTGCTTGATATCTGAAAAATAAGTAATAAATGTCTTTAAAATCCCAGAAGTTCTTCCCATATCAGTATTATTTTTCCAGCATAGTTGCAGCCCCCTTCTAAGGACAAATGTTTTGATGGGTTTCCATTATTAGTGATATTTGCGCGCTACAATCGTCGTTACTGGTTTAAAGCTTCACGACAGTCTAGTTCGATAACTCCTGAAGTAAATCATACCAAACTAATTTTTTGAAATAAGCAATTGACTTGATCATGTTAATCACACCTTAAGCATGTCCACCGTGTAAGCTAAAATTTAACTGTTAGTCTGAAGTAAGCACCATTAATTAATACCTCATATGTCAGTTCGAAGCTGAGATTTTGAACTTAAAACGATTAATACTCTCCAAATGCCATTTAAGAAATTAAGATAAGAATGTCGTTACGATAAGTTATTAAGTTGGTTTGTAGTTCATAGTTCCTTTCTAGTTATTCATTTCAATTAAATCTTCTTGAGGTTGACCTTTCGATTTTCTCGTTCTTATTATTATTTTTATTCTTTTTATTATTTCTTTAGTTTATTACACTGAACATCTTTGTTGTATACTTACTTTATTCAGTATTCCACCATGGCTTGATCTATCTTCATCATATAAGTTATACCAATGTTTCTAACGCTTTCTTGGTGTTGTAACAGTTGCAAAGAGTTTCAAGTAGGCTGAGATTTGGAGAAGTTAATTAGATCTTATTTCTTGATGGGGATACCTTTGAAAGAAACATTTTCCTTCAATTTGCGAGGTCATACCTGATGTAAATAGCCTCATAGAGACCCAAGCAAATGTATGTGATATTTTGTAGTCTATTAACGGAGGTGTTTGCAATGATTGATATTTATAAATGTGCACTTCTTGTTACTTTTTTCAACAGCAGTAACAGCATTGACCAAGCTAGATATCCAAAGAACTGAATTTAATTTGGTTTATGTACTCTTAACTGTAATAATGCACATTTTTTACCTCTGATCTTGAATCCACTTGGCTATTCTGAGGTGAAAGTAGCGAAGGGCGATTTACTGAACATCTTCAGTGTGGAAAGTAGATTATCCTCTAGTTTTCGCAACGGGGAACCGGGAGAAAGGGGAATTAAAATATATTTTGTTGAGACGGGAATTTTTCCATGAACGGAATTTGGTGTAGGAGAGGGATCAAAAAGGCTAATAATAAAAGAAAACCCACACAAGGTATTTTTGACCTTTTCCTTCACAATCTGGTGTTTGGTTTGCAAAAAAACCAAAAAGAAAGTGACGGAAAATAAAAGCACTATGTTGAATTTTTTACCTAGAAAAATTTTCGGAGTTGAGAGGCCGATTACGAGAGAAAACTCGACATTTTCTCTCTCCGTACCCTAAAACATTTACGAGGGTTCGCGATCAGTGTTTATTTTTTTCCGCCGCTACTCGATCTGGTCACCTCCGCCACCTAGGGTTCGCCTTCCTCCTCCGCCTTCCTTCCTTCTTGTGTTCCTCCTCCACCGTCAAATACAATCTCGTTTTCCTCCTTCGCCTTCATCCCGCCGTGCAAAGGCCAGCAAAGTGATCTCCGCAGGCTTCCCTCCCGCCTTCCCACCGTGCAAAGCCCAGCGACGTAACCTCCTCCGCCTTCTCGGCTATTGTTTAGAGGTAATTTGTTTAATTTTTATTTTTTAGGTTACTAAATCTTTGATAAAATGCTCATTTTAGGGGTTTTAGTGTTGGGATTTCATTTGATGGATTTTATTCTTCTTAAAAGAAAATTTAAATTCCCTGTCCATGAATTTCAGTTAATCTACTACATTTTATTATTGATTAAGCTTATGAGAGTTTGTTTTAATTATAAAAATTAGTAATTTTCTTGTATATAAATGTGAAGAATAGCTCGCACTTTTTTAAAGTAATTTTGTAGTATATTAAAAGTAATTTTGTAGTTTAATGTGGTATATATGATGAAAGTTTCAATGAGAAGTACTAAGAAAGTTCTTATTGGAGTTTGGTACCCTGGATATTATGTAGTTTTTTTTTAGCAAGTTATTCCAAGAAAGGGGAGGTTCTATTCATGATGGTGGAGAAAGATTGCACCTACATATTGGAAGAGAGTCACTGCTTCATGTTATCATTGTAAATTATAGATTCATGACTCTATGGTCATTCTTGCCAATGCACTTTGTATATTGATAGAATTGTCTATGGTCAATGGTATTGAGATTGTGATTCTTTATAAATAATTACAATTGTACTTGACTTTATTACGGCCTCATTGAAGTCGAAACTTTCATTTGTTTGGCGAGTCTAGTAGGTATAGGAATATTATTATTTGTTGGTATAAGATTTCACCCTTAAAACTTGTTAATATTATGAAACAATTTTAATTGTTTCCAAATGTTTAAGTAATGTTTTGTAAGCACTTAAAAGTAATTTGCGTATATTGTTAATTCCTACGGCTTGAGCATGGTGCATTTCTTAGTTGGTAAACTGTGTGATTGTTTATACAATGTAATGGTTAGCGTATCTTGATAATTGCATGATTTGGTTTGTTTTAATAATGTTAATACATACTTTAATATGATGCTAGTATTATAGATGGATGGTGACCTTGATGAAGAGACTGTAATTAACATGTGCTCGGGTGCCATACTCTTTGTTTTAGTCATGATTATGATATTTATGAGGAGAATGCAAAATAGATGTAGGTCCATTCGTCAGGGTCCTAATAAGGAGAAAATAAAATAATATAAAATTAAAAAAGATCACATGGACCGAATATATATAATGGATTCAGTGATAGTTGTATCAACTATGTTAGAATGCGCAGCAGTGCTTTTATGAAGCTTACAGAAATTATGAGGAGGAGTGATTTGTTACGAGACTCGAGACACGTTACAGTGGACGAGCAACTTGCTATGAATTTGAATATATTGGGGGCATAAAACTAAAAATCGAATCATTATGTCACATTTAATTAGATCTGGTGAGATTGTAAGTAGATGTTTTAACAAGGTGTTAGAAGCTATTTGCCACATACGTCCTCTCTTCTTGAGACATACGCGGAATGAAGTTCCGCAAGAGAGCATTAACAATCTGTTATACTACCCTTATTTTAAGGTATACACTCTATACATTGTGAATACCTCCATTACTTTTTAATTTAATACAAATATTCACTAGTAATATTTTATAATCTCTAGGATAGGATTGTATCGGTATGATAGATGGAACACATATTGATACTATGTTACCCGCCCATCTTGCTCCATGATTACGTGGTCGTAAAGGAGTCACACAAAATATTCTAGCAAAGTGTACTCCAAACAAACTATTCACCTACATATTAGCAGGGTGGGAAGATTCTGTAAACGACTTTAGAGTCCTTCAAGATTCATTATCTAGGCCACCACCTCATGGCCTGAGAGTATATGATGGTAATTTCATTAAAATTTTAAATCCTACATATTTACTTCAACAATAAGATTGATATACAATGCAATGTTAAAGAATACTAATAAACAATTTTATATCATAAAAATTGTAGGAAAATATTACTTGTGTGATACTGGATATACGACCATGCCTGGTTTCATCTCCCCATATCGTGGTGTCTGTTACCATTTGAAGGAACAAATAGCAAGAACATCCAAAAATAGAAGGGAATTATTCAATCTTAGACATTCTTCATTAAGATCTAAGATTGAATCTACATTTGGTTGTTTGAAAAATCGTTTCAACATTCACACTACTAAGCCTCATTACTCATTTCTGTTGGGGAATTCGAAACAATCAATCGAACCCTTGCCCTTCCGGACCTTGTGTTGAAAGTAGGAAAGTAGGAATAAACCACAAATAAAGATCTAACCTTGTAAAAACAGTAAAAGAGATGAACACACAGATTTAACGAGGTTCGGCAACGTGCCTACGTCCTCGGGAGCCACACCACACAATCTTTCTATTAATTGAAGAAGAAAATACAAGCTCTCAAACAAGGGGTAAATCTCTCTGAGATTCTCTCTCTCTTAGCAGTCAAAAAGCTCTCTTTTTAATGTCCTACAAACCCTAGAAACGTTTGGGTATTTATAACAAACCCCAGCAGAACAGGATTCCTAGATAAAATAGGAAACAACGAATCTGCGTCGCGGTCGACCGCTTTGCCAAGGTCGGTCGACCGGTCAGAACGACGAAATCCTACAGGGTCTTGTGCACGATATCGGTCGACCGCAGCGACCACGCCGGTCGACCGGCCAGAGCGAAAACTTCTTCTCAGTCTCCTGCAGTGCACGCGGTCGACCGGCTCTGCCACTGCGGTCGACCGCACAGTCTTCTGACTGTTTTCTTCGTCTTTTCGATTGCAGCTTTGGGTCTACACACTTAGACTAACAATCTCCCACTTGGAGACCAAAGCGTCATCAACGAGCTCACCCGAACTCTCCCCTTCTTCGCATGTATCTTTTCCCCCGAAAAATTCTTTCTTCAATCAACATCCCGACGATCGCGCCGATCCTCGTAGTGTGGCTCCGCCTTCGTCTTCTACTCGTGAAGGCCAACTGAAGTTGCGCACAACTCCAGTTTCTCAATGGTGACTGCCTTCGTCAACATGTCCGCCGGATTTTGACTCCCCAAAATCTTCATTAAGTGCAACTTTCCGTCCTCGATCAGCGAGCGTATAAAATGGTATTTAACGTCGATGTGCTTCGTTCTGGCATGATATACTGGATTCTTGGCAAGATGTATAGCGCTCTGGCTATCACAATAAAGAACTCCTCTCCCTTGCTTCAGATCCAACTCTTCCAAGCACCCGTTCAACCAGATCATCTCCTTGCTTGCTTCAGTCACCGCGACATACTCAGCCTCGGTTGTAGACAAAGTCACAATCTTCTGCAGACGTGAGACCCAGCTCACTGCTGTCGACGCTAAGGTATAAACATACCCCGTGGTGCTTCGCCTCGTATCATGATCACCGGCGAAGTCCGCATCCACGTATCCCTGCAGCACCAACTCCTTCCTCCTGAAACATAGTGGCTTGTTCGTTGTTCCCCTCAAGTACCGCATTATCCACTTTACGGCCTCCCAATGCTGCTTTCCTGGATTGCTTGCAAATCTGCTCACAACTCCCACTGCATGGGCGATGTCCGGCCTCGTGCAAACCATCGCGTACATGAGACTCCCAATGGCTGAAGAATATGGCACCCTGCTCATATGCTCTCTATCTGCATCTGTCTTAGGCGATTGCTCCTCAGATAACTTGAACTGACTTCCAAGGGGTGTGCTAACAACTTTAGCATTCTGCATGTTGAACCTCTGAAGTACCTTCTCAATGTATTCAGCTTGGCTCAAACTCAATGTCCCTTCAGCTTCATCCCTACTGATTCGCATCCCTAGAATCTGCTTCGCTGCACCCAGATCCTTCATTGCAAATTCCTTTGCTAGCTGCCTCTTCAAACTGTTTATCTCTTCTAAACACGGTCCTGCTACCAACATGTCATCAACATATAATAACAAAATAATGAAGCTGGACTCGAACCTTTTGAAATAACAGCAATGATCCGAATTGCATCTTCTGTAGCCATTGTTCTGCATGAAGTTATCAAACTTCTTATACCACTGTCTCGGAGCCTGTTTCAAACCATATAAGCTCTTCTTGAGCTTGCACACCATCTCTTCCTTTCCTTCTTCAATGAAGCCAACAGGCTGCTTCATGTAGATTTCTTCATCCAAGTCACCATGAAGAAAGGCAGTCTTCACATCTAACTGCTCAAGGAAGAGGTCTTCTGCAGCTACCAAACTCAACACCACTCTGATGGTTGTGAGTTTCACAACAGGGGAAAATATCTCCGTGTAGTCCACTCCTTCCCGCTGTTGAAACCCTTTCACTACTAATCTGGCCTTGAATCTCTTGCTTCCATCACTCTCCTGCTTGACCCGGTAGACCCATTTATTGTGCAAGGCTTTCTTCTGTGCAGGTAGCTGGGCTAACTCCCATGTCTCATTAGTGAGTAGAGAATCCATCTCCTCCTGCATCGCATGCTCCCACTGCTGAGATTCACTCACTTGCACTGCCTCTTCATAACACTCCGGCTCTCCGCTATCTGTTAAGAGTAGATAATCAAGTGACGAGAGGTATTTGGGATTTGGTTTGGGTACCCTAGATGACCTCCTAGGCTCCACGCCCTGGGTAGTAGCTTCTGCACCTGTAGTCTCCTCCGTTCTACGGTCAGAACTGACATCGTCGCCCCCATCTGGAAGTTCCTCCAAATCCATGTACTCGGATCCACCTGTATCCGTAGTGCTGCTCCCACTGCTTTGGCTATCCTTGGCATTGTCCCTGTCCTTGTACATCACCTCCTCATTGAATATCACATCCCGGCTCCTGATGATCTTCCTGTTCTTCTCATCCCAAAGGCGATACCCGAACTCATCAATGCCGTATCCAATGAATGTGCACTTCTGTGACTTAGCTTCTAGCTTGTCCCTGACATGGTCACTGATATGAACATAAGCCACGCAACCAAATACCCGCAAGTGTGAGAGATTTATCTTCTTTCCACTCCAAACCTCCTCTGGAATCCCAAAATCTAATGGAACTGATGGCCCGTGATTAATAAGGTATGCTGCCGTATGCACCGCATCCGCCCAAAATGTCTTAGGCAGACCTGCATGTAATCGCATGCTCCGCGCACGCTCTGTCAAGGTCCTGTTCATCCTCTCTGCAATGCCGTTCTGCTGCGGCGTCCCTGGAGTAGTCCTCTCTAAGCGAATCCCATTCGTAGCACAGAACCTCTTGAACTCCTCCAGCTCGTATTCTCCACCATTATCTGATCTCAAGCACTTCACCTTCAGATCTGTCTCGTTCTCGACCATGGCCTTCCACTTCTTGAAGATCTCGAACACCTCTGACTTGTGCTTCATGAAGTAAACCCACACCTTCCTCGAGTGATCGTCGATAAAGGTGACGTAGTATCTCGAACCGCCAAAAGAAGACTGATAATCATATTTTATTACAATTTTATACCCTCATTATCTATTTTACATGAATAAATATACCATTAATAATTATTGTTAGATTAGTTTGCACATAATTGAATGAAAATATAAATAAATATTATTAAATGTAAAAACCCCTCAAAAATCTCTCTTCTCTATTTTGTAGTATTTTCAAGTTCCACTTAGAGCCCTTTATCTGTATCTGAACGTCGCCCTTTCCAACAATATTGCAAGGTTCATTATCCCCCAAGTATACTTTACCAAAGTCCCCTGCTACATAGTTCTGAAGTAGTTTCCTATTTGCAGTGGCGTGGAAAGAAGCTCCTGAGTCGATGACCCAAGAATCAGAATCGCTATCCATAGCAAGGATCAAGGCATCCTGCACGATATGAGCCTCCTGCTCACCCGCATCCTTCTTTGGTGCTTTACAGACCGAAGACATATGGCCCTCCTGGCCGCAGTTCCAACACTTCCCTTTGATAGACCTAACCTTCGAGTTCGGCCTCTTCTTCACTGATTTCGACCGATTCCTGTTCTGGTTCCCTTTCTTCTGGCTTCTGCCTCTCTGCTCGAAACTTAGGGCTGAACCTGAACCTTCTGATTCGGACGATTTTCTTCTAACCTCCTCGGATAGAATCATGCTAACAACCTCATTCAGCTTCAACTTCTCTTTCCCCGCCGAATTGCTGATTGCCGTCACACAACCTGCCCAACTATCCGGCAACTGCGATAGTAGTAGAAGGGCCTGCACTTCGTCATCGAACGTGATGTCCACGGAGATAAGTTGATCAACAATCGTGTTGAACTCGCTGAGGTGCATCGTGAAGGACCGTCCTTCTGCCATCTTGAGGTTGAAAAGAGTTTTGACTAGATGCACCTTGTTTGCTGCCGACGGTTGCTCGTACATCTTCGCGAGCGCTTCCATAAGCCCCACCGTCGTCTTCTCCTTCAGAATATTGTGGGCTACTGATTTGGCGAGCGACAACCGGATTTGCCCTAGAGCCTTCCTATCCAGTACCTCCCAATCACCATCTGACTCCGTCGTCTTCTTTCCCTTTTCCTTGCCCAGAAGCGGGCGATACAAGTCCTTCTGGTACAGATAGTCCTCCATCTGCGACTTCCAGTAGGCGAAATCCGATCCGTCGAACTTCTCAATCTTTGATTTGCTTTCCTCTGCCATGGCTTTCACACAAATTGCTGAACGAAGCTCTGATACCAGTTGTTGGGGAATTCGAAACAATCAATCGAACCCTTGCCCTTCCGGACCTTGTGTTGAAAGTAGGAAAGTAGGAATAAACCACAAATAAAGATCTAACCTTGTAAAAATAGTAAAAGAGATGAACACACGGATTTAACGAGGTTCGGCAACGTGCCTACGTCCTCGGGAGCCACACCACACAATCTTTCTATTAATTGAAGAAGAAAATACAAGCTCTCAAACAAGGGGTAAATCTCTCTGAGATTCTCTCTCTCTTAGCAGCCAAAAAGCTCTCTTTTTGATGTTCTTTTCAAACCCTAGAAACGTTTGGGTATTTATAACAAACCCCAGCAGAACAGGATTCCTAGATAAAATAGGAAACAGCGAATCTGCGTCGCGGTCGACCGCTTTGCCAAGGTCGGTCGACCGGTCAGAACGACGAAATCCTACAGGGTCTTGTGCACGATATCGGTCGACCGCAGCGACCACGCCGGTCGACCGGCCAGAGCGAAAACTTCTTCTCAGTCTCCTGCAGTGCACGCGGTCGACCGGCTCTGCCACTGCGGTCGACCGCACAGTCTTCTGACTGTTTTCTTCGTCTTTTCGATTGCAGCTTTGGGTCTACACACTTAGACTAACAATTTCCTGCACAAGTTGATATTGTATTGGCATGCACGGTTCTTCATAATTACATTGCAATGGTTGACCCGGATGATGAGATATTCAACGAGACAGTTAACATTGAAGAGGATGAAGATGATGTTACGGGCGAAGAAGAAAATAGTGTTGTTAATTTTTCTCAATCTCAAACTCAAAGGGAGCAAACTCAATTAAGAAACCTATGGAAGAATCGTAGAGATCAAATAGCTTGGGAGATGTGGGTTGACTATTGTAAAAAGTATAAGGATGGGAATACCAATGAAATTGGCATGTGAACTTGCTTGACGTTGTAGTGATGATTTGTTAGGAATATTGGTTTGTGTAATTTTCTATTATCAAGAACATTATTTTATGACCAAGTTTGAAAAACTATTTAAGGTTCAATGTGTAATATTTGTGTGATGATCACTATGTGTTGTATGTACCTTAATTCCATTATTTTTAGTTAATTGACTTTGTTTCATGTGTGGTGAATTAGCTTAACTTTGTTTGTGTGTTTGTGATGACATGGAATGAATTAAGAACTCATTTATCTACCCGATACATCCATAGTATGCTTTGTTTCGATATGGTTGGTGTGCTGAAAATAAATAATGGCTTACTGGTCCTCCGTGGTTGAAATTGTTTTATGTTGTTATGTCGAATACTTAAAATGGTATAATTTCAAGCCTATCTTTGTTCTGGCTACTTTCAGTTTTATTCTTCACGGGACTAATAGTCCCGTATACCATGTGTACACGTTTTCGTGCACGCCCATCAAATCAACGGGACTACTAGTCTCGTGAATTATACTGCTACAATTTTCACGGGACTAGTAGTCCCGTTAACTCTCTAAAGTGGATTCATAAAAGCCCCAAAACTTCAAAAGCTAAGATACTAGTCAATCATTATAAAATTATTTGCACTTATTTCCTCAAATTCTTTAAAATTTTGAAAATCACTTCATCAAACCTAATATTAGTCTATCAAATCTTTAGAGGTTTGGAATTACCCTCCTAAATGTCCATAATTAGTTGAAATTATTCACTAAAATCTCTATTGCAACTTACCCCTTAAATTTATAAATAGACCTCCAAATCTCTAAATAATTTCAATTTCCTCCCTCAAATGTTCATGTTTTTAATTTAGTCTCTCGAATGGATTTATAAAAACTTAAATTAGTCTCTCGAATAATTAAAGATATGGACTTACTCCCTTAAATGTTCATAATTAATCCCTCAAATCTTTATAAATTTTGAAAATTACTACCTTAGATTTAAAATTAATACGTCAATTCGTTAAACATTTTTAAATTCCTACCTCAAGTGGTCTTATTTCGGAACTTTAGACCCTAAAATGGTGAGTATTCTCACCCCACTTATGATTCACAAATATTTCGTCCTATTTGAGTGGTAAGTACACCATGGTGACCACAACCATGGTTTCTTCTATTTTTTAGTTTGAACCAAACACTAGAAAATGAGGGAATCAAGTCACACATCAACTATTTTCTTGTCTTTTCAATTTGAACCAAACTAAGGAAAGTGCTGGAAAATAATTATGTACCAATTTTCTTTACGAAACAAACACAAAAAACACTCTTCCAAGAAAGTGAGGGAAACACCAAAAAGTGAAGGAAGGTGGGTTTTAAAAAGTGAAGGAAAGTAACCAAACATCCCTTAATGGAGAAGCACAAAAATAAACTCTCATGAGATTTAATTTGGTAGATAAAATCAAAAGGGTGGGGGTCATTTCTATCTAATTAATTGATCTATTCCAAGCAAATCTAACCATTGGTTTAGATTTAACGATATAGAATGGCTAGCTTGCCATCTCATCATACTGCTACTCTGCTTTGGATATGTAAAGATGGATTTTTTTTCCCATAGAATCCACTTTTAAAAGAGTGTCATTCTATAAAAATTACATTTGATTTTAAATTTATACATAAATCACCTTTAAAGCGTTATTTGTTGCAATCAAGCAATAGTTGGGCCCACTTTTCAGTTAATTTTTTTGGTAACTGATTCCACCTAACCTTCATGAAGGACTATCTTTCTAATATACTTGGTATTTGAGAACTAACTATTACAGCAAAATCGAAAAAAAAAACGACTTAACATAAATCCAGATGGTTAATTGCAACAAAAAAATCGATAAAGATGGTTTATATATATATTGGAAATAAAAAATAATTTCTATAGAATATGGTAAAAGTGGTTTGCATTAAAAAAACCTAGAAGTTAAGGCACTTTTCACGTAAATATCCTTTTTAAAAAGTCGATGCTAGCTCTTTGATATATAGTATCTCAAATGATTCATGAGCACTACACCACACCAATAGAAGAAAACCATGTGACACAATCCACTTCCAAATGAGAATATGATAGAGTTAAATAATTATTCTTGCACACCAATAGAAGAAAACCATGTGACACAATCCACTTCCAAATGAGAATATGATAGAGTTAAATAATTATTCTTGTACTACGCCTCTTATTGGTGTGGTATAGCGCTCATTGAGCACCTAACAATTTTTCATCTCAAAATCAAAGTCTTTTAAATTAACCAATATATTTAATGAGAAATTTGTGGTCTGCCAAAATCGCCACATGGCAATTATGGGCAAACAAGAGAAGGTAACTTTTCTCTAGTTAATAACCAAAAGAAAATTTCTCCAAGAACCCAAAATATAGGACCAACATGGGGACATATGAGGTGCCCCCCTCCTACTGCATAATAAGCTGACCATCAAATAATGACCAGATCATTATGCAATAGGAGGGGGACACATCACTTGTCCCCCCTGTTGGTCCCATATTTTGAGTCTCTGTAGCAAAGCTCTAACCAAAATAATTATTATAGCCACATCACAAATTTCTTTGCTCATAAAAAGGTTTGAATAAAAAAAGAATAATAGTATGGCATTCTTTAACTGCATTTAATTCCTCTGAGTTCCAACAAAAGCCAACAAGAGTTAAAGACAGCAGCCAGCAACCAAGCAAGAACACCTTAAAAATGATGGGCAAAAGCAGCACAAGCTTTCAATGCTCCCCCGTTTATTACTTATATATATAAACACACTGATGCTCAAGAAGCAAGCTAGTCCAAGATATTTTACATAGTTTGTTTGCTTTACATCAATTTATTTGAAATAAGCCGTCTCTAGAGTCCTTGCCTTCTCAGCTACAACATTTGCCTTCTCAACACCCTCCAAAGCGTATGCTCTTTCCTGGAAAAACAAGCCAAATCACACAAATATTTAACTTCGATATTAATGGAAAATTTTGTGTCGTTTCCGATGCCTTTGCACTGTCAACATACTTGTCTTTTCATCCTTCACGTATATAAGCGCTTCGCATGATACATGTGTATGTATCTACATTCATCGCCTAAAAATAACCTAGAACTATTTGCTAGCTGAACTTTATAAATAATCTACAAGAAAAAGAGACTGAAAGGAGAACATACCAACAAACGCCATAAGAAAGGAGCCCCCTCTCTCGTTTTAAGTGCTTTCTCAATCTCTTCAATTGCTGCAGCATATAAACTACATCACTTCCCTCGACAAATAAATGTCTCGATATTTAGAAACTCAAGATAACTTACACATACCTTTTAAGGTATGCCCACAGCTCAGCAGGACACAATACCAAACTTCGTTAAAAACATCTAGCTGCTCATCAGATGCCCCAATTACCTACATAAAACAGTAATTTAGAACAAAGATATAAAAGAAGCAATTAAAGAGTATGGAACTACAGGATAATTGAGAATGTTCATACTTTACATTTAGTGACATCAAAGTCTAGACCAAGCGCGTCAAGTGCTTTCTGATGATTACCTCTTCCATATTCGTAAATGGCTTCAGCCAGCTGCAAAACAAATTAACAATAATATTAATGACATCTTTTTGCCATACATCGTATTACCAATTATATCCACAAGAAATAATTGAATCCCGTATTCTCAGAAACCAGAAAAAAGATTGAATTCTCACTCATCAGATATGGTTCTATAAGCAAAAAATGTAGAACTTATTCACTAATTTATGATAACACAACCAGTTCATTAAAAAAAATTCACAAAACCCTCTCCAGAAAACCTCTCAAAACCACCACAAAAGACTCACATAATTTCCCACAAAGCACAAATTCTCAGTAAGTTGCCACAAAACACAAACTCACAACTAAAGGAGCTCGAATTACTAAAGCTAACTAAGACTCAATACTTAAAAGAGAGAACAAAACAAACACAATAATATTGGGACTCAAATTGGATACTGAGTGGCAAGACTTACATCTTCAACTTCGAAGTGCAAAGGACTTTGTTTGTTCCTCTTTCCTTTAGTTTTCTAAAACCTACTCACACCATCAAGACATTTGGACTGTAGACTATGAGTTATTTGTTCCTTGGAAGAAGTGGAAAGATATTAGCTGTGAGTTTTTTTTTAATCTTCTATAGTACCTTTAAACATAGGTAAAAGAACAGGAGGGAAATAACTATATGGTTCCTGCTGCAGTTGCAAAGTTTGCTATATGTGAGCAAGGATAAGCTTAACAATTTTGTTCACTTTTTAAGGACACTGGAATTAGAAATCTTTTCCATTGGTCCTTTTTGAGGGTGACTTTAAGTACATGGATTGCAATAATTTCTCCTTAAAAAGTTAAGAAAAGGTTTACCGAGAAGCATTAAGCACATTAAAGGCAGAAGAAAGAAGTGCGAAAAAGATTAGTAATTCACTATTATTTAGCAGAGAAATAGAATAGAGAAGTAAACTAGTTGTTACCCGTGCGTTGCACGAGATTAAATTAATATTCTTGTATGTATATTAAACTTTTAGATAAAAAGAGAGGATGAAAATAACTTTTTTTTGGAAATAGAGAACAAAATAAATGATTTGTAGAAAATGAAAAATGAAGAATAGGAGTTCCCAAGATGCGGAGGATAGTGGACCAAGATGAGATGGTGAAAAAAGGATTATTAGTTATTAAAGGTTAGCCCTTGGAATTTGCCAAGTGGCAAAAACATGCAATCAGGTTTTTACTTGTTAGAATAGTATTGATGAGGCAAACCTTTCTTCCTCTTTGCATTGAGTGTTGCTTCTTCTTGCTCATTTGAGAAATCCTAATGGAGCAGCAGTTGTTAGACAAAAAGTATCCTAGTATTTCTAAAATAAATAAATAAAAATCCTAGTATTTCTCAATAAAGAAACATGTTCGTTAGCTCACCTTGATTTCATGGATTCTAGTAGATCGTCAGCTTTCGCTGATTCTTTTTTACAAGCTAAAGCCCAAAGTCCCAATATATCAAGCAACCACTCCATATGCCATATAGACTGCAAAGGTGTAGCTAGCAAATGAGCAAGGGAGAGAAAAGTTAGACGGCACTCTTCCATATAATAATAGTTACCTCATTCTCAAATATATTTGCAAGCACCATTATCTGCTCTTCAATACAGCTCTTATGACCACGCACCTCAATTTGTAGCAACAAGCCTATAGCATTAACATATACCTGAATAAATGAGAAATGTAAGTGAAATAGAAATGGATTCAAGAGCAAAAATGTCCAATTCTATACCTCCGAGTGTTCTGCATCCTTTCTTTCCAATTCTTTCCATATACAATTATCATAAATTTCTAAAACTTTATGCAAAGGGGAATGACCTTCCAAATAACATACAGCCACATGCCACCAATTGTGAGTGAACCTGGACATAAAACGGTATAGTATTTAGAACGGTTGAAAAGAGAGATTTTATACTCATATTTATATTTCTCTAGTCATATTAGAATAACATTTGATGGACATAAATAAAGTCATTGCATTGGTAAACTAGAAAAAAAACATACATGAATGATGAGCAAGAGCTCCATGTATAGGAACAAGATTCCATGAAATCAACAGCCTCTTTGAAACGACAATCATACTGAAAGACATGGCATAGCTGAAAAAGTGTGAAATAAATATTATTGTTAGTACATCATATTGAGAGATATTTGTACATTAAACAGCCCCTTGCAAGCTATAAAGTGCAGAGGTCGAGAAGCTGAATATGAAGTTCTCTTTATCCTTTCTCCCTTTTGAGTTGAAAGTGGATATTCACTCATGATCTTTCAAACTCCCGGGGCATTATATCCAAGTTTTGCAAGTGGCAAGTCGGTTATCTGATTTGTCCTTTATATATGTTTTTGCACATACATTAAGTAAACAACTAAGCCAACTTTGATCTGACAAACTAAGTTACTTAACTTTTTTCTTCAAGTTATATTTCCTTGTAAACAAAATCATCTTTACTACATGCTAACATATCAATCTCTCAAGTCTCAACTGAACATATGAGCATAGCTCTATACTTCCGACTTGCTTGGTAATTCTTTTTCCTCCTTCAGATTGTGTGGTATTTCTATGCATAAAAACAGTTATTTTTTTTTCATGAAGCTAATTCCTGAATCTATTAAAAAAAATCACAGGGATTGACCATAACCAGTTACAAAATTAGCATACATTTGCGAAATTTCAAAGCTAAGCTTACGTTGTGTTGGGACCAGAGATCAAATTTATTGATTTCAAATCCTTTCCTTGCGGCCTTCTCAGCTTCAGCCATTCTTCCAAGTTCTAACAGAGGAAAAGCAAGCAGGCCATAGATATAACTCTGATCCTGATTTTGGGGAAGTACCTGATTGATAAAAGGGTATTATACCTTTCGGGATCAACGGACATCGACTTATAAAATTTATAATTAACATGCCGGGAGATCTAAATGGAAACAATTCAGTTATACTTTCCAACAATGATTTGGTTATGGGAATAATTAAAACCTGTTCAGCAAGATTCAGAGATATATCTGGACGGCCAAGATAGAAACACAGGAGCTGCGCTCTCTTTAGTGAAACAAGATCTTTAGGGAACTCTTTTATTAACTGCAAAATCAACAGCATAAGTTACTAAAATCCATAACCAGAAACTAATTCCAAGCAAGTATAATGCTAGTTTGACATAAATTGTAATAAAGAATGCAAGTAATAAGTTTCAAGTTCTAAATAAAGCCTACACTAGCATCTCACCAATACAAAACCGACTACCTATAGAAAAAAAAAGGCAAATATGAGCTCTCAAATTCTTGTGCAGCTTAAAGTCTCCATGATCTCATGCGTTTAAATTCTCCATACAAACCTAGTTTTTTAAGGACGCGAACTGAAGAAAATTCAGCAAAAATCCCAAGAAAATAGCGCCCGAAAAAAAAAAAGGAAAAAAGAAAACCTAATAGTATAACAGGAACAAAACAAAAATTCAACCTCAAAGTGGCGATCAACAGCAGCCTCCTCATCTCTCCCGTCCCCAACCAAGCAATAAACCGCCTTGAACACCAATTTCTCATAACCAGTCCCTTTCTTCTCCTAAAACCCACAAATAAACACAAATTCCTCAAAACCCAACTGCAATATCAAAAGAATTTCTTTTTTTGAAAAACAAAATCCAATCTTTAAGGATCTCACAAGCGATTCAGCGGCGGCCGACAGGAAAGCTCGCGCCTTTACAGGATCCCTGGTGGCGACGAAGAAGGCGGCCAGGGTGTTAGCGAGGACGCAGGTGGGGTCGCTCAGTGGGGCCCGCAGGATGACGGAGCGACCGC
>NC_033800.1:147386359-147428097 GCF_001876935.1 Asparagus officinalis | reverse complement strand
AGTCGGCGGAGGTGGTCCCCACAGGGTAGCCCCAAAGGTCCGATCTTTTCGCCGTCGATCCTACCTCCATCGGGTCTATCCTCGGATTTGATGATAATGACGATGATTAATGATGGGGAGTGGGAGGTTTTTTAGTAGTTGAGGGGTCGCTGTCGTGGGCTCTGAGAAATAACGCAGGAGGAGGATGGTGATGATGAGGTGGCGACAGAGGAAAAGCCTGTGAGTGCTGAGTTGGATTTTTGTTGTTTGCTGAGTTGGATTTTCACTGAGGACTGCGATTGCTCTTTTGATTCCGTTCGCCGGAGGGAGGATGATTGAGTAAAAGACGACTCTTTTGGTCATAAACGAGGGAGTTATGGAATTTAACCATGAGTACAGGCTAAATTGCACAAAAAAATACTATAAGATTTCTTGTTTTAATTAATAATTAAATACCACCAGTTGTATCTTGGTACAACAAAATACCATAAAACTTCCAAAATTTGCACGTTACTATCATTAATCATGTAAATGTGGGAATTTCCACCCGAAAGTTTATTTATGATACTTATGTGCTAAATTAGGGCTTGTTAGCTAGGAATATTTACAAAATATGCTATTAAATCAGCCCGGTTTCTTTTTCATACTTGTCTTAATTCTAATGTAAAATAAAGTTGGGATATTTCTAATAAAATTTTTAACAAGTACTAGTAGTTAGAAAGCTCTAAAATTATGATGCAAGTATCATAGAAAAAAATTCAGGGGAAAATTTTCACATTTTCATAATCGATGGTGTGTAAAATTTATAAACTTTATGGTATTTTTTATACCAGAATATAACTTGGGGCATTTAATTGTCAAAAAAAAAAAAACTGTTATGTTTTTTTTGCAATTTAGCCATAAAATATATTCTCCTACTGTGACTAATTTCTCACAATATAAGAAAGCTAAATTGCACTTAAATACGACAGAATTTTTCCGCTATCACTTATGTACCACATGTCGTATTTTTTTAGCAGAAAAATGCCATAAGTTGTTAAAAATTGGCACGCTTGGACCATCGATTATACAAACATGAAAATTTTCACAGGAACGTTCCCATTTGACATTAACATGTTAAATTTTTAAAAATTTTAACCATTAATATTTATTGAATTTATCATTAGCCCAACACTATTTTTAAGTAAACTTAAGATAAGTTTGAAAAAGTTTTTTCATTGATTTAATAAAAATCTAAAAAATATTAGTAGTTAAAAATTAAAAATAGCATAAGTATCATAGAGAAATATTCGGGCAAAATTTTTCACATTTACACAATCGATGGTAATAAAGTGCCAGTCACAAAACACATCTTGTGGTGTATAAGTGACGGAGTGATCATAAAAGTTTGTGGTATTTAAATACAATCTAGCTAAAAAAGAAATACCATCAATAACCATAGAGCAAAAATATGTTGGATAACTTTAAGATGAATGATATACACTTTTCTTTCTTACATTATAAAAGTAATTTAATTAGCGTTTATATAGTCTAGTTAGTATTATCAGTGGTTTAAAGAATCGGGTTTTAATTAAGATCCTAACTTGTCGGTTAGTGTCTTCTGTAATTGATATTATTGCTAGATTTATAAATGATCAGTAAGCAAAACGGTGGATCTATCCTGGGAGTAGTGGGGGCAATTGCCCCTACTGACCCCAATGAAATGTATATATATACTATGCTACTATTATCCTTCAATCATGTCTCTACTTGTATCTATACTATGCTACTATTACCATTTAATCATGTCTCTACTTCTTTCACTTATAAATTCATGTAGAAGATGGAGTATGCTTTGTTAAATGGTTGTTCGGCATCCTACTACTTTAATGAATAATTACATCACTTCTTTACTAAAATCAATTCAAATTAGATTAGCATATATGTAAAAGTGTACAATTATATGCTTTCTCTAATTGCATACACAATTTTGTAAATACTTTTGTTAGTCATCTATATCTATCAATATCTATATCTATATCTATATCTATCTATATCTATATACTACTATAAAAGAGGATTGCTATGTTAAAACTTTTGATTTCCTTTTATACCCTCTCAATTTTAATAATTCACAATAACTAAGAGTATTAAAGTTAGTGTGGTTCTAATGGCGTTCCCTTGAAATTATGATTTTGGTTAAGCACTTATTCTTAATTTTGTTTTACATAACTACTATCCAGCTCGAAAAAGTAGTTATGCATATACAATAATATGATGAAAGATAATGTTTAGAGCAACAAACCAAGATTATATTATGCAAAGGCCTCTTTGTGCATGTAGAAAGACACGGTTTTTGTCTTGACAAAGTTAAATATGAGAAATGTTTGACCAATAATTTCTTCATGTTCTTTATTTAGAAGAATGGAGAACTTACTTGTAGTTATACCATAGAACTGTGCCTAATTCTGTACAAATTCTATGCTATTTCGATTTGGACTCCCATGAAAGGAGAGAATGAGCACTAAAGAGTAACTTCTAGAAAAAAAATATAGGAGGATGGATGATCAAATTATTTGAATAGATAAAGAGTCAATAGTAAAGTTTAATTACAAGACATTGAGGGTTGAATAAAAATGACATATACTCAATTTAAATATAAGAAATTAGATAACATTTAAATATCCTTAAATTTATAATCTAAAGCAAACCACTACGTAAATACTGACGAATCTGAACCATAAGTATATTTTTTTGTAGTCATTTTCTTCATAGGAAACTTATGTTGATACTATATTAGAGTGGATCCCTAAAGTTTTTGTCGTTTTCAGATAACCCCCTAAAACTTATGTTTTAAATTATAAATTTAACATTAAAAACTAATTTAATAACATATGTTAATTTATAATTGTATCATGCATCACGTGTAATGCACGTATGACATACTAGTTTATTAAAAAAAATATCATTTTACATTTATTTTTATATGGAAATCATGGTTAAAGTATGTATTTTTATACTTATTTTATTATTTTAAATATTTACACTATGCACGTATATTTTTAGTAGAAATTCAATGTATCATACACATTAAATCATATATAATATAATTGACATGAAGGGCAGAGAATTGTTTAGATAAAAACTCAATGTTCTTTGCATGTGCATTTGCATATGTCAATATATATGCTAGTTTAATATTCAACCCCTATATCAATTTTTCCTCACACTGTTTTCCTCATCGATCGCCTAGGCTCACAGATTATATTATGCAAAGGCCTCTTTGTGCATGTAGAAAGACACGGTTTTTGTCTTGACAAAGTTAAATATGAGAAATGTTTGACCAATAATTTCTTCATGTTCTTTATTTAGAAGAATGGAGAACTTACTTGTAGTTATACCATAGAACTGTGCCTAATTCTGTACAAATTCTATGCTATTTCGATTTGGACTCCCATGAAAGGAGAGAATGAGCACTAAAGAGTAACTTCTAGAAAAAAAATATAGGAGGATGGATGATCAAATTATTTGAATAGATAAAGAGTCAATAGTAAAGTTTAATTACAAGACATTGAGGGTTGAATAAAAATGACATATACTCAATTTAAATATAAGAAATTAGATAACATTTAAATATCCTTAAATTTATAATCTAAAGCAAACCACTACGTAAATACTGACGAATCTGAACCATAAGTATATTTTTTTGTAGTCATTTTCTTCATAGGAAACTTATGTTGATACTATATTAGAGTGGATCCCTAAAGTTTTTGTCGTTTTCAGATAACCCCCTAAAACTTATGTTTTAAATTATAAATTTAACATTAAAAACTAATTTAATAACATATGTTAATTTATAATTGTATCATGCATCACGTGTAATGCACGTATGACATACTAGTTTATTAAAAAAATATCATTTTACATTTATTTTTATATGGAAATCATGGTTAAAGTATGTATTTTTATACTTATTTTATTATTTTAAATATTTACACTATGCACGTATATTTTTAGTAGAAATTCAATGTATCATACACATTAAATCATATATAATATAATTGACATGAAGGGCAGAGAATTGTTTAGATAAAAACTCAATGTTCTTTGCATGTGCATTTGCATATGTCAATATATATGCTAGTTTAATATTCAACCCCTATATCAATTTTTCCTCACACTGTTTTCCTCATCGATCGCCTAGGCTCACAGATTATATTATGCAAAGGCCTCTTTGTGCATGTAGAAAGACACGGTTTTTGTCTTGACAAAGTTAAATATGAGAAATGTTTGACCAATAATTTCTTCATGTTCTTTATTTAGAAGAATGGAGAACTTACTTGTAGTTATACCATAGAACTGTGCCTAATTCTGCACAAATTCTATACAATGTGTTAATATAGTAGCTAACTATTTCGATTTGGACTCCCATGTAAGGAGAGAATGAGCACTAAAGAGAAACTTCTAGAAAAAAAATATAGAAGGATGGATGATCAAATTATTTGAATAGATAAAGAGTCAATAGTAAAGTTTAATTACAAGATATTGATGGTTGAATAAAAATGATATATACTCAATTTAAATATAAGAAATTAGATAACATTAAAATATCCTTAAATTTATAATCTAAAGCAAACCACTACGTAAAAACTACCGAATCTGAACCATAAGGATACTTTTTTGTAGTCATTTTCTTCATAGGAAACTTATGTTGATACTATATTAGAGTGGATCCCTAAAGTTTTTGTTGTTTTCAGATAACCCCCTAAAACTTATGTTTTAAATTATAAATTTAACAATAAAAACTAATTTAATAACATATGTTAATCTATAACTGTATCATGCATCACGTGCAATGCACGTATGACATACTAGTTTATTAAAAAATATTATTTTATATTTATTTTTATATGGAAATCATGGTTAAAGTATGTATTTTAATATTTATTTTATTATTTTAAACATTTACACTATGCACGTGTATTTTTAGTAGAAATTCAATGTATCATACACATTAAATCATATATAATATAATTGACATGAAGGGCAGAGAATTGTTTAGATAAAAACTCAATGTTCCTTGCACGTGCATTTGCATATGTCAATATGCTAGTTTAATATTCAACCCCTATATCAATTTTTCCTCACACTGTTTTCCCCATCGATCGTCTAGGCCCACAGATTTTTTTTTTTAAATAGACACTCGTAGTTAGTAATGGTGTCACTAATATTTTAGTAGAAATATCATATACTATTTAACATTAAAATATCCTTAAATATAGAAGGTTAGTTAACAACAATCACAATCAACTCATTGTCGAGGTTCATAACCAACTCGTAACCTTCACAACCAACTCATAACTGTGACAACCAACTCGTAACATTGACAACCAACTGGTAACATTGACAACTAACTCGTAATCTCTTGACAACCAACTGGTAAACTTGAGAACCAACTCGTAACATTGACAACTAACTCGTAACCTTCATTCACAACCAATTCATAACCTTAACAACAAAATCATTTATAGTAAAATAACAACAATATAAAAATTTACAGACTTTGCTTTAATTTTAAGTTATCGATTTTTAAAAAAATTATAACAAAACGTAAAATAATAAAAAATATAGCATTAAATTCAAGTACAAGCTAAAAATAGGGAAAATTACACCGGGAGTCGCCGGAATTCTCACCTTTTTCTTTGGAACGGTGACGCTAAATCCATCGCAACTCGCCTTGATCCTAATCTTCTCCGTCTTAAACGACCCACCGTCTTCTTCATCATTGTCTTCAAGATCACAACAATATATAAATTTGGAGAGAACTAGAATTTCCCCCCAAAACCCATTTCAAATCATCAAAGTGACATCATGAAAGAGAGAGAGAGAGAGAGAGAGAGAGAGAGAGAAAAGGTGTTATGGTCTTCACATATTTTAAACTCTTGGGTTTTGTGTTTTGAGGGCTCAGAGAATTGTGGCTTTGCTTTTGGGGATTTTGAGAGTGTTGAAAAAGTCTTGGGTGGGGAAAGAATAGTTGTTGTTATATTGGGGGCTAGAAGCAATTTTCCCTAAATTCAAACACTCTGTTTTTGAGTACTGTATGATATCAGTTTGTATCTTTGTCATCTCATATCTGTGTTGTCATTGAATCCTTAGTTTTATGTGTGTTTGCTATATCACGGGATATGACCATGTACGTATCAACAAACAACTCGTGACATAATTTCATATGTTACTTTTATCTAAGTATGAGACACTGGGTCATGAGGAGTGAACACGATCTAGTTTTAGGCTTTTTTTTTCTTCTTTCGCAAAAAAAGAAAAAAAAAGAAAAAAAAAGAGCCTGAACCAGTCCATATTTACTCAAGCCGAAAATAGCCCTTTTAACCTGGTTCCTTTTGGGACCGCCCTCTCCTGGTTCAGTTGTAGTCTGGTTTAATTAGGATCAAATAAAATTAGGCCAGGACTAATCTTGACCAAGTCTTTCAAGGGTTGCCAAATACAGCCAAAACAACATTTCTAATTAATCTTACAAATGCAATTTTCAAAATGTAGATGATCAAAAAGTCCAAAGTTGGGCGGCTGAAGCAACATCATAAATTTGCTTCAAGGGATGTTCACCATAAAATTTGTATCACATATGCTATTCATTACAGATCTGAAGATACAAAAATTTATCATATATAGTTATTATTGCTCATATTTTCTTTATATTTCTCATTACAAATCCGATTATTAATTAGATAGAACTTTATTTACTATATCACAAGGTTGCTTGAGAACTTTGTCTATTCTCATGGAAGATGACCTTGTTCCTTGAGAGATTGAATAGCATCATCAAACATTTCTTCAATCCCTTTAAACTTGATCCCAAGTTTTTGGACCTTGGAGGTGTCATACTCAAAGCGAGGCCCCTGAACGTAACTGGGAAAACTGGAAGAAAAAAAAAATTCATGACCAAAACATAATCATAATAGCAAATAATATCCATAAGAAAAATATATAAAAAAACTTACAAATTTCTTTAATCATTTTGCTGACCTCGTAGGAATAGGAAGCCAAGGGTAACGCTTCGCAAGAATTGATGCTAGTTCAGGGACTTCAAGTACGGTTGAAGTACAGAGGTATCTTCCTTCAGTATTGTCATTTTCATAAACTAAGATATGACAACTAGCAACATCGTCGATATGAACATACCCCATTCTTCCACGCCTTGCAAATTTCTCATTATCTCCTGCAGAATTACTTCATAATCAATCCGACAATTCATATTTCTTTTCGATAAGGTAACTTGAGGGGTTTTTCTTGTCGGTATCGTTATATTACGAAGTGCTATGATATTGATGAAGGGTAATGCAAGTATAAAATTTGTTTATACTTCAAATAAACATACCTACCTTTAAGTAGAGAGAGAATATCTGATGCAGTTACATGTAAGTTGCATAGACTAGGACCAATAATAAATGATGGAATCACACTGACGAGATTAATACCGTTCTCCTTTGCAAATCTCCATGCAGCTTGCTCTGCTAGTAGTTTCCCGAGTGGATACCAAGCCTTCATTTAAAAAAATTAGTAAGTGCTCTAGGATAATCGAATAAAACTTAGTAAAGTTCAAAATAAAAATAATAAAAATAAAAACTTAGTAAAAAAAAATGTATGTGCAATCTTCACCTTGAGCTTCTCACACTCTTGAGCATTACTCCATGAGTTTTCATCTAGTGGTTGTTTTGGATCACTTGATGATCTTGCGACTGCTGAAGTTGATGATGTGAGAACAACTTTTTTTAGAAGAGGGCTTTTCTTGCATGATCTTAACACATTCAGGGTGCCTTCAACTGCAGGGTCTAAGACCTCAGCCTACAAGAATTGATATTGGTTATGCGTCAGAAATTATGACAGGTATATATGTAGATAATTAAGCAGAAGTTTTCAGGTTTAGATTGTAACTGTAATTATCGACAGATTGAATACCTTTGGATCGGATTTAGGGTACAATACAGGGAAAGCAGCATGGAAGACACCCTCACATCCGATGATAGCATCATCGAAGCTTCCTTCGTCCATGAGCTCGGCCCTCACAAGATGAAGCCTTTCCTTTGCTCCTTCCAGTTCCCAGAGGTGTCCAATTTTCTTGTAATCTCCTGTAAATAGAGATTTTTTTTTGGGTGCAAGAAGATTAATTTTCAAAACCTGTGTTAGTTTTCTATATACATTAGAATATATGTCCTTAACCAATAATAATAATAACAAATTAAAAAAAAAACTCTAGAACTTCTCAAGCGTCGTTCCTTCTTTTTTTTTTAGTTCATGGCCAGAAATTTTGGTTTCATTCGTTCAAGAGAATGTTATTTTAGCTATATCTTTAGGAATTTTGATTCTTAGTTCACGCTGGAACTAACCGTTTTCATTCCGCAACTTTTTGTAAGACTTGGAAGCATTCTAGTTTCCATAGCTGTAGATGTTTAATTAAACTCTTATTAATGAAATGTGGGAGGTTTATACTCACAGAAATTTTTGAGGAAAACATAATTCCTTCTGTCCTTATAATTACCTTAATCTAGAGTTAATTGTGGATAAACCAATGTACTCTCCCAATTACGGATAAACGTCGATCTCTATAGTTCTATCGTTGCAGATAGACCCCCTGGGTGAAATTTTCTTACTCTTCTACCCTCGCGTCTATCTGTCAGAAAACAATTTTCTTTTTCTTTGAGGGTAAAAGAGTCAAAAGAAATTTCACTCAGGGTCTATCCACAATTAATCCTATAATCTATTACAATCAAAGCAACAACACACTGAAAAAGATGAGAACCAAGAGTTAGAAGTCTAGAAACCTGGGTCTCTAACAGTTCCTTCTACATTGTATCCTGACTCGAGCAATCTCTTAACTAGCCATGATCCAAAGAAGCCAGCAGCACCTGTTACACAAACTTTGCCTTTGATACTAGCTGACTCCTTCTGATCCATAATGTTGATTCCCTAAGAAATTTGATTTATGATATATATATTTGTTTAGTTTAGCTCACCTACGTGCAAATTAAATATATGGTAGAATTTGGTCTAAAATTAGACATCAAGCTATAGAGGAAGGTCACTGTAAAGATTTTGAATCTACTTAGCTTTTAGCAAGAATTTAGCTTTGCAGTTTCTATTTCCTAAATTGTTTCAAACTCTTACTGAGTTCAAAGAAAGAGAACAAGTTCAAAGAAATAGATCATTTCTTAAAACTGCAGTTGTTGGTACGGTTAAAAGATGAGCAATTTTAGCAATCAGCAATTTTAGCAGATTGCTAGACATGCTCAAATTTAGGGCTATCCAAACGGGCTTTCAGCCCGGAACCGGCTCGGTGTCCAGCCTAGACCCAATTGGGCCTGAGCCCGGCCCAGGGCTCAGGAAAAGCCTGGAAAACCTGGACCGATCGCGCTCCGTGCCCGGGTTCAGGTTGTGTTGGTGAAGCTCGACCCAGACCCCAGTTATGAAATTTATATATTTTTCTATATAGTTATATTATTATATGGTCATTAACGTATACTCATATATATCTCTAAGTATATATAGTTTTTTCTTTTTTTTCTTTAAGGAAAATGGCCGTAGCCTCACAAGTGTATATAGTTGTATATAGTTAAGTACGCAAGCATATGCATATATATAAGTATATAATTATATATAATGTAGTTAAAAGTATACTCATGTGTATATCATAGACTTATAGTCATATAAGTATATTTTATATAAGTACATAAGTATAATTATATATAAGTATATTGTATCTTGTATATATATAATTATATCATATGAGTAGGCATGTCCATCGGGCCGGCCCGGGCCGGGCAAAACCGGAGCCGCGGACCCGGGCCGGGTACCCCGGGCCGGGCTCCGGGCCGGCCCGGATTTTTTTTGTTTTTATTTTTTTATTTTTTTAAAAATTTAAAAAACAATAAAACATAAAAATTACATAAAATTACATTTATATAATAGTAATATATATTTATACTCTTATAATAATATAATTATATTATATGTACATATAAGTTTATGTTTATATATATAGTGTATGATATATAAATATATTTATACTCTTATATGTATTTATACTATTATATAATATACTTATATATGTACATATAAGTTTATGTTTATATATGTGTATATATAAGTATACTTATATACTAAGAGAGAGAGAGGTATAAATATACATATAAGAGAGAGTATACACTGTACACATATATAAGAGAGAGCATACTTATACATATATATAATTATATAAGAGATAAACATATATAAGAGAGAATATACTTATATTTATATATACTTATATACGTAGTAGCCCAAAGTATTCATGTCATTCAATATATGTATATGTATTATATATACACACACACACTGACACACATATACATATATTATACATAACAATTGTAAATACTTTAGTATTACATAAACAAATTGTATTATACATTAAAACACACACACATATAAACTTATATATACACACATATATTATACATATATAGAGAGAAGTATACTATATATACTTATACATATATAGAGAGAGTATACTTATACATTTACTATTATATATATATATATATATTATTATATTATATTATATATATATATATATATATTATATATATATATATATATATATAAGAGATATTAAATAATAAGAGAGAGTATACTGATATATACTTATATAAGAGAGTATACACTGTATACTTATATATTACTTATACATATATATATAATAATATATATAAGAGAGAATATACTTATATATACTTATATACTAGTATACTTATATATATACTTATACATATATTATATATATATATAAGAGAGAATATACTTATATATACTTATATACTAAGAGAGGAGAGTATAATATATATATATATATATACATATATTATACTATATAAGAGAGAGTATACATTGTATACTTATATATACTTATACATATATTAACAGAGCATAATTTATAACTATATATATATACTTATATAAGAGAGAGTATACTTATATATAATTATATACTAAGAGAGAGTATATATATATATATATATATATTATACACAATATATATACACATATACATATATTTTATATATAAAAAAATAAAAAAAGAATAAAAAATGGCACTGTTCCGGGCCCGGGCCCGGACCCGGGTTTTGCCCGGGTTTCCGGGCCCGGGCGGGGCCCGAGCCCGGGCCCGGGCTCCGGGCTTTTTGGACACCCCTACATATGAGTATATAACCACACTTACATAAACATAATATAAGTATGTAACAGATACATCATAAATATATGTATATCATAGACTTATAGTCATATAAGTGTATTTCTTATAAGTATATAATTTTTGTCTTGTCTTTAACGGTACACTAATTTACTATAATTATATATAAGTATATTTTATCTTGTATATATATAATTATATCATATGAGTATATAACTATACTTATATAAACATAATATAAGTATGTAAATATAAGTATATAATTATATATAATCTAGTTATAAGTATACTTGGATGTGTAAATCATAGACTTATAGTCATATAAGTATATTTTATATAAATACATAAGTATATTTATATATATCACTATATTGTATCTAGTATATATATAAATATATCATATGAGTATATAACTATACTTATATAAGCATAATATAAGTGTATGATAGATACATATATAACTATGTTTTTATAAATTAATAAGTACACTTATACACCTATAAGTGAAGACCTATTTAAGTATACACACCCCATAAAGCTATATAAGTATATAAGTACACACATATATATATATTTACTTATATACTTAAATGATTCTCTCTCTATATATATATATTTTTTTAAAACAAAACTTTACATATTTTAATTATTCTTGAAAATGCATTTTTTGCCAAAAAAAATCTAATTTTTTAGCATTTTTATTTTTTTTAAAACAAGTTTTTTAAGAAAAGGTGCAAAAATCTGGGTCGGGCAGAGCATTTTGCCCAACCTAGACTTGAAAATTCGGGCCCAGCCGGTCCATTTGGACACCCCTACCAAATAAAGTCTCATACCGGTAAGAATGAAAGACCTTGTATTTTGAGGTCTCTGAGTGTTTAATCTCCATAGATATTCAATCAATTTAATAAGTTAAGATAATTTTGAAAAGTTTTGCACTAAAGGGCAATGAGAAGACCATCTAACTATCTCTCTCACAGGGTTTCAGATCATCTCTAATGAAGTGTGGCAATTGTGTTTTCAATTACTCTAATCCTATCATTTCATTCCAATTCCAATGACTGAGATGAAGCCACGTAGGATTTGCACTATCAAAGTGTTGATTTTTCACAATATTGATTTTAAAGACAATAGTGGTTTTCAAGATAATATTTTAGATTTTTACATAGCTTCATCTCAGCCGTTGGAATTGGGATAGAGGGATAAATTTGGAGTAATCAGAAACCCTCCAATTGCCACAAGTGGATACAAAAACAAAACATCTAACCCGTTCAGTCTTGTGCGTCATCTACCTCAAAATGTTTTACTTAAAGACTGTCATAAGTTTTTAATCTCTTCAACGTGAGACAAACATGAATATGTCTTTTTCTTCACGCATGTGCTTACTTTCCTAAGATAGACAGTGAGATAATTAAATAAATATATTAAATATTTGGTGCAGTTTAAGCGGTTTAGTTTGCGAGTCGATGTCAGCTCCTTGAATAGAGTTAAACTAGTATTTAACCCGTGCTAAGCACGGCATCCTTATAATTTTTTTTTTTGTGTGTAGTTTTTCTTCATCTCATTTATTTGTTTTGTCACGATAAATTTATCTTAAACATACTTGTGGACATTATGACAACTTAACACAGATAGGAATTTGTGGACATTATAACAACTTAATTGAGCTTAACTCAGAAGGACAAAGAAAAAAGAGTCATAAATAATGATCAAGAGATATCATATTGATTTTGTAATATGTGATTGCACCTTGATTTTCTCGACGACAATGGCCGATCATAGTTTGCTCATCCCTACAATAAAACTATAATTAACATGATTTATCATGAATTAAGTGCGAAGTTAGTATAAAATTTGATGATATCTTTATAAATACAACAAAAACTATACCTATGAGCAATCAGAGGATATACTTGTTTGAGGGATCAGTAATTATTGGGAATCTGCGAATACCTCCTATCTAACCTCGGCCCCGGCCTCGATGCATCGATGCAGAAGAAGTATGCTTCGGAAGGTGGGGTTGAGGCGGCGGCGGGTACGCCTGAGGTGGGGGGTACTCATATGGCTAAGAATAATAATCAAAGCTGCAATCTGCAATAATCACCAGCAACATATACACGTCGCATATAATAAGTTAAAAAAATAAAAATCAACCATGTGCAGTGAGCACAATAACATAACTATACATTTCTATTTTAGCAAATAAATTGAGATATATGAAAAAAAATTAAGGATTAAATACAAATATATTCTTGTACTATTACTGCAAAAGATTTCATATAGCAAGTCATAAGCTTGTTTTAGGTGCCCAAACTCATCAGTTTGCAACAGTTGCAAAAAGAATGACCAAACAGCCTTTGTATATAAAAAAATTACGAAAGAGAAACTTTGGCGGATCAAACATTAACTCCTAGTTTCATCAGTAATAGCGATGTGGCTTATCAAAATATTTGGCCATTCTTTGGATCGAAGATAACCCTACATTTTTCTTGCTGTAGGTTCCCAATTTGCACATATCTACTTCATTTTAATGCAGATGAACCAATCACAGAGGAGGGAATTGAAGCGTGTACATAATGATGTATGCTAATAAACAGGTGGGAAAAAAATCAATCCTACTTTCCATCAGTAATAGCTAAGCATCTCATAATTGTATTTAGGCACTCTAGAGATCCAAGATAGCCTTCAATTTTTCTTGCTGGCGGTTCCAATATGTATCTACAGAACCAGATTTGATGAGGGGGAACTACAACAGAACTGTTTAAGAATTATTGTACTCACAAAGTAATTTCTACATCTAAACAATGCAGCAGGTGACTGGAATACATTCCTTGATACTCGAAAAATTTTGCGAGTAAGACCATTGTTCCTTAATGGCAGCAACAAATAAAAAAGGACAACAATCTCGAGAGAACTTTATTTTAAAATATAGACTTACAATGATGAACTCCTCTCGGTCTGAGATATTGATCAGTACTTTGAAAACACGATGTTGCACTGCAGAATAAATACATGTGAAAACAATTAGTTTTATTCAACTCAGATTATGCCATTTTTTATAAGGTACAATTGAAAATTCTAGTAATAATCAAGAGCAATAGAACACCCTTATGGCATTATTAAATAAAGCATAATACCAATGTAATTGCTTTTTCTGAGGCATTTTTGGTTCTATACATTAGAATTTAGCTTATTTTCTTGCACTGCACTTAGTTTTTATGATAATTGATAATTTTCAAATTTATTTTAGTTTTCATGTGCTATTTACAGGATTAAGTATTTGGAGGTTGATGACCCTCACTCCTATGACTGGCAAATATTACTGCCAAGAGGCAAACTTACTTATAAAAAACAAAACTATTTACAATTGATATTTTGACTTACTTTTGCTACATACTTCATAAAATTTCACTTCCTATATGGATTGTTATCAATTGTAATCTTCATGTATTAAAGTTTCAATAATATCTAAAAAAGGTTATATGTGATTTAGGATTATATTGAAAAATATTTATAACTAAACAGTAGCCTGTAAAGTTGAATATTATGCGCAGAAATTTCTACGCGTCATTAGGAAAAATGCTATAACTTTTGCATCATATATCCACTTAACATGTCGTTTGATGCATATTTAAGTGTACTGAAAGATCTATATACTGATATATAATTTTGTAATTTTTTACTTTACTAATAGCTGCAGATAGGCAGATAAATTGTACATTTTAGCATAAAGTACAGTGCCAATAGCATTCATCAAAGTACAAATTATTTTTGTACGCAATTTTTCTTCATCTCATTTTTTGTTTTGTCACGATAAATTTATCTTTGAAGTCCATCATATATAACCAATGAGGATATTGTTTTGTCATGATAAATTCATCTTAAACATATTTGAAGTCCATCATATATAACCAATGAGGATATGCAGATAGGTATTTGTTTGCAATTCATCATATACTTGAAGTCCATATTTAAACATAGAAACATAGATAATTAAAACTCTTAACACAGATAGTTAAATCTCTTGCTTATCCCTTCAAGTAATGTATATAGTTGTGAAGTTCAACATTATAGATCTCTTAATCATTATTTAACCTGGCATTTAACCTGGCATTTAACCTGACAATTGTGATATATGATCTGATATATGCTCCTGTAAACATGTAGAATTTTTTGAATAAAACATCAAATGTTTTACATATACAGATAAAAAAGATCAAATCTATTGCAATTATATTTAACAACCACAACAATGATTTTATCCCAAAATTTTGGGGATAAGAACACAGTTATACACATAAAAATCTAACTTTATCATGCCATCTCAAAATCTTGCCAACATCACTATCATCTTGCATTGAAGTCAAAGTATGGCGTGCAAGTAGTAACCATGTGAATGCGTATATTGAAATAATTCAATGTTAGCTTATCTTCAATCCATAATACTTTCAGGTCATTCACAATTCCAGCAAAATCCTTGTAAAGTATTTAGATTCGTGCAAAGCACGGCTTCTATATTTTTTTTTGTCTTTTTGTGTTTATTCTTTTACGGTCTTTGACATAAAATCATTCTACAAAAACATGTAGATATTCATGATGCTAGAGAGGAACCCAAAGAGTCATGTCTAAACTTCTTTAGATGTTTGACAATGTTAAATTTTAAAAAAAAGCTATAGAAAGAAGGAACAGTATAACAAATAACCCAAAGGGTTCGACAATGAAAAGGATAAATCTTCAAAAAATTATCGCACCACTGTTTTTGTAAAAAATGACAGCATCAACTTGTTGTGCAGATAAGTACAATTGCAATAATCTTAAAGAACTAATTATGATTGGCCAAATGCACATAATGGCACAAAGCAAACTTTGACGAAAATGCACACAAACGATGACAAAATCTTTTCTTAACTAATTATCACATCATTTTTATCATTATGTGCGTGGAAAACAGGTAATGCTTTGGGACTTAGGAATTATTTTCATCTTTTTTTTTTGTTCTTAAACGTGTTTGCCAATGAGATATTAGAATTAATGGTGCTTGACACATGAGATATTAGAATTGATGGTGCCAATTTAGAGATTAAATGAGAAGTTTTCATGTGAAATAAGACAATTCATGGGTTTATGTACAACTCAGTGTAATAAGAAAAGTTGATGGAGCTTACTGTAACTCCCCAAAAGTCCATGGGGATTTTCTGTAATTAAGCCTAATATATAGCAAAACTAACCAAGCCAACTGCATCAGAAACATTAGTTACTGAAGATCTAAAGAACAAAAACCTCCGTAGTTTCATGCGTTTAAATTACACTAAAGAACAAAAGTATATTGTGTCCAATCCAACCCAATTACTTGGTTGCCAAGAAAAATTACTCCTTTACGTGACTTACTTAACTATAAATATGGCATCAAAAGTATGTAAATCCTTGCAAATATTGAGTTCCACTCTAAAAAGGCACAATGACACAATGTCCCCTATTTATACTGGGAAAAATGATGCAAAAAATTAGTATATAATGCAAATCAATAGAAAAATCTAAAAAATGGACATCAAAAATGAAATGATTAGGATGCACCAAACGTTTCACCAGCAAAACTCTACCTAGTTAAGAAGCCCCTACCTAGTTAAGAAGCCCCAACACCTAATTCAACTGAACGATTTTTAATAAAATAAATGATCCTTAAAACACCCAGCAATCACTCATAAAAATCCCTATTTTATAATTCAATCTATCTATAATCCAACGCGCAGTCATCAAATATCTATTAACAAAATTCAATCAAACAAAAACCCTAACTACAAAATCTAAGCAAAAGTAAACCTCTTTACTGGAGATCTCAGATCGGTAGGGAAAAACAAAGTTGACCTTGAGCTTTGAAGGGATCGAAGCAGGCGTCGGGTACCGAGCCTTCATGAAGTCGAGCGGCGATTTAGGGGGGTCGATGTGGGGAGCGGCCTTCTTCCACGACTTGATGAATGTCGAGTCCTCCACCGGTGCCGGCGCCACGTCGACGGTCGAGAGAGGGCGGGACCGGTCGCAGATGCCGCCAGCGGTGGCGGATTGGAGGAGTTGGCGGGCGGCGCTGCGGTACATATTTTCATCAGTGTTTGCGATCTTCTCTCGCTCTCTTTTTGGAATTTGGGGGCGATCGAAGAGGATGAGGGTTTCCTTTATTAATGGCTCTCAGACGTGGGGCAGTATGAGGTGGGGATGGGGCGGTTCTCAAACGGTTGTGGGGAAGTGGTGGGGAATTGTTTAATACGTGGATAATGAAAAAACTTACTGTTCATAAGTTTTTAATCTCTTCAACGTGAGACAAACATGAATATGTCTTTTTCTTCACGCATGTGCTTACTTTCCTAAGATAGACGGTGAGATAATTAAATAAATATATTAAATATTTGGTGCAGTTTAAGCGGTTTAGTTTGCGAGTCGATGTCAGCTCCTTGAATAGAGAGTTAAATAAGACAAGATAAACCGACTAGTTGTATTATTTATTACTCCAACAACTTCATCAAGCATAAATGGATTAGGTGTGTTTGCTTTCTATATATCTTTAACGGGTATAAGAACAAGATCATGTAATTAGCTAAATCTAAATGCTAAGTACTAGAATTATCTGGAACTTGAAATTTTATTTTTAGCATTACAGAATGTAATCCTTTTTTTTGTTTGAAGTGTGTAATTTTTTATTTAATAACTGATAATTAATTCCAGACTGAGAAAATTGCATCACATGGGGGGGGAGAAAAAAAGACTTTAAAAAGGAAAGTGGCATCTTAAGTAATGTACCTAAAAAAAACTTTGGGATGTCTCACGAAACCCTCCTAAGCCTTAGAGTGTCTCATAACCACCACCACCCCCCGCCGCCGAATTTCGACATCATCTCACGTGATCCCCTGACTATAATTTGAAAGAAAAAAAAACTAAAATGTTCTTGAAAGAAAAAATCTCAAACTTTGTCAAGCCGGTTTGGATAGAAAAGAGGGGTATGGGAGGGAGGTAACTGAACTAAACCCAATGGAAGGAAAAAAAGAGGGAAGAATTATGATGTAATTATTTTTGTTTGGATGGACAACTAGGAAATGAAGAGAGGGACAAAGTGATGAAACTAATTTTCATTTGTTTAAAGTAAAAAATTGGAAGAGAAGTGAGCACTTCACTTAAAATCCTCTCTCCTTCCAATCCATCCACTTTAGAAGGGGAAAAAAAGTGAAAAAAGTGTTCTTTTTAATCCTCTCGATCCTTCCCCTAACTTACTAAAAAAACAAACAAATACACTTTTGAAATGGTTAGCATCGTAACCTCCCCAACTCATCCCCTCCCCTCTTAATTAAAAAAAAACTATCCAAACTAAATCGACTCTCCTAAAATTTGAGTTTTTTTCTCTCTCAGGGGAGGGGGAGGTTAGTCACTTAGAACTTAAAATTGGAACTGAGATAATCTGTGGGATAAATTTTTAAGGTGTTAGTCAGATAGAACTAAAATTAGAACAAAATTTTACAGTGTTAGTCAAGTAGAACTCTAACAAAACTAGAATTGGGATAATGGTACTAAATTATCCCACTTTTTTTTATTTTTCTATACAAAAATTAGAGTTCTAGTCTCTCAAATTATTCCAAGTTTTAGCTTGGAAATAGGTGGTAAAAAACTAGAACTCGTATTTATTTTGTTATTTTTTATTTTTTATATTTCTTTTTTTTATTTACTTCTTTCCTATTATGGTTATCATCATCATTAGACCATCATTATAATAATAATTGTTAATATCTTATAGTCTAACCAAAAATTATTTAATAGTAAAGAACATTCTTGCAAGTAATTATCAATCAGTAATAGTAAGTTTAAAATACATAAACGGTATTTATATCTTCAAAATGCATAAATATATATTTCATGATTATAAAAATTAATCCCACGTTATTTTATCAAAATATCCCGCTTCACAAAATTGTTCCTAGTTATCCCACTAAAATATCCCACTAGCAAAATATTATTCCACTTTAACAATTATCCCATTTTGCATGAAAATGTCCCAATTGACTAACACCCCCTTGGGGAACTTTACCTATCTACAAATTTTACTCACGTTTACATGTCTCGTGCGTTGGGGCAATTTTTTCTTCAAAGTGACGGGCAAAGTGGATTATAGACAGAGACATGGGGGCCCATATGGCATCACAAAGCGGCTAGATTTCTCGAGCAAAATCCGGACTCCTTGTCAAGAAGATTCTGATTAATTAATCTCCATGAAATTCAATCCCATCATCATAAATTCTTCCGGTTCGAAATTTTCCATGACTAATAAAGATTGCGAGGTTTTTAACCTTACCTTTCCCCAACAGAGAATGTGTTTAGCTAAAAGTACTTGGTAACTTCGCTCAATAAACCTTCAATATATTTAAATAGAGTGTTGCTACAGGGACCCCAAAAATAAGAGATTCTGAGTGGGACATGTGAGATGTCGTCTCCCTGTCCCGTGATGCACTGTTCATAAACAGTGCATCACGGGACAGGGAGGTGCATAAACAGTGCATCACGGGACATGGAGACGACGCATCATATGTCCCACTCAGGGTTCCCTATTTAATAGTAAAGAACATTCTTGCAAGTAATTATCAATCAGTAATAGTAAGTTTAAAATACATAAACGGTATTTATATCTTCAAAATGCATAAATATATACTTCATGATTATAAAAATTTATCCCACGTTATTTTATCAAAATATCCCGCTTCACAAAATTGTTCCTAGTTATCCCACTAAAATATCCCACTAGCAAAATATTATTCCACTTTAACAATTATCCCATTTTGCATGAAAATGTCCCAATTGACTAACACCCCCTTGGGGAACTTTACCTATCTACAAATTTTACTCACGTTTACATGTCTCGTGCGTTGGGGCAATTTTTTCTTCAAAGTGACGGGCAAAGTGGATTATAGACAGAGACATGGGGGCCCATATGGCATCACAAAGCGGCTAGATTTCTCGAGCAAAATCCGGACTCCTTGTCAAGAAGATTCTGATTAATTAATCTCCATGAAATTCAATCCCATCATCATAAATTCTTCCGGTTCGAAATTTTCCATGACTAATAAAGATTGCGAGGTTTTTAACCTTACCTTTCCCCAACAGAGAATGTGTTTAGCTAAAAGTACTTGGTAACTTCGCTCAATAAACCTTCAATATATTTAAATAGAGTGTTGCTACAGGGACCCCAAAAATAAGAGATTCTGAGTGGGACATGTGAGATGTCGTCTCCCTGTCCCGTGATGCACTGTTCATAAACAGTGCATCACGGGACAGGGAGGTGCATAAACAGTGCATCACGGGACATGGAGACGACGCATCATATGTCCCACTCAGGGTTCCCTATTTAATAGTAAAGAACATTCTTGCAAGTAATTATCAATCAGTAATAGTAAGTTTAAAATACATAAATAGTATTTATATCTTCAAAATACATAAATATATATTTCATGATTATAAAAATTTATCCCATGTTATTTTATCAAAATATTCCGCTTCACAAAATTATTCCTATTTATCCCACTAAAATATCCCACCAGTGAAAAATTATTCTAATTTAACAATTATCCTATTTTGCATGAAAATGTCTCAATTGACTAACATTCCCATGGAACTTTACCTATCTTAAAATAAACGACCCTGAGTGGGACATGTGAGGTGTCACCTCCCTATCCCGTGATGCACTGTTTATGAATAGTGCATCACGAGATAAGGAAGCGACACCTCACCTGTCCCACTCAGATCCCCTAGTTTGAGATTCCTGATGCATTTTTCATTTAAATAATAGGTTGCAGATGACTGAAAACAAGATGCAAGATTTGACGACATCATTAACCATTCTCTAGAAGGCATGCGTCCAAGTCCAACGTGGTCAGGACTTCATCCATTTAGACTTTATATATTTATTTATTTAGTTGTCACATCAAGCGCTGTTTGGTTGGTTTTCTAAAACTGTTGGAGATCAATATCCATCCATAACAGTAACAGTAATTTTTATGTTTGTTTCGCCTTAAGACAAAGGATGGAAAATAACTTTCATCGCAATCTATTGTTTGGTTGGATAAAAAAAAGAACCCCTCTTTAAAGCCACTCGTCACAATGTGCCCAGATGTTCTTATTATTTTAATGCAAAATAATAGGCTTCCAATCCATTTTAGACCTAAATCTCTTAATTGGGTTTCACTGTTTCCATTTTAGACCTAAATCCATTTTATTGAGCTATATATTTTTTTCCATTCTGATCATGTCAAAACATGGAAACCCGTTTCTAGGTGTTTTTCATGCAAACCAAACAGCCTGAGGTGATTTTAATCGAATTAAGTCACACGTTTGATATTATCTAACATAAAAAAAAAGCATTAAAAATCCATATGGAAAAACTAATAAGTGAATTGAATTTAGTACTAGCTATTTTGAGCAAGATAAGTTTTAAACGGAAATTAGGAAATAATTTTAACTCAAAAACTATAGCTATTTAGGTATTGGTCTCAAATCCTATTTTAAACTCATCTCTTTTTATTAGCATATTCAGTTTGGAACTATACTTACATATTAGTAGCATCTATTTTAAACTCATCTTTACGAAAAACTAACTTTTATAGATAACTAATTTTAACTCAAAAACTATAACTACCAAGCCTTACTCTCAACTCATCTTTTAAGCTCGTAACTCTTTTTTAGCATGTCGAATGTGAAACTATACTCATATAATTATTTAGCAAAATAGTCCGTTTTTGCTAATTATTTAGCAAAATAGACCGTTTTGCTAAATAATTAGCAAAATAGACATTTTTTGGCCAACATGCCAAAAAGAGGTCTATTTTGCAAAACAGCTTAGAAAACATACGGGACTAGTAGTCCCGTATGTCTTAATCACGAATTAGTGAACTCAAAAAATTTTACAAAACATTGAGAAGAACTCAGAAAACATACGGGACTACTAGTCCCGTATGTTTTCTGAGTCACTAATCAGTGATTAAGTTGGCTCTAAACATACGGGACTAGTAGTCCCGTATGTTTTTTGAGTCTTGTTTTTCAAAATCGACCACTTTTTTTCAAAAGAGGCCTATTTTACTAATTATTTAGCAAAACGGTCTATTTTGCTAAATAATTAGCAAAAACGGACTATTTTGCAAATTTTCCCTAAATAACTTCAACAATGACACAAGGCTTTCTCATTACTCGACAATGAGTCAAGTCCTAGACTCATACTGACGTTATTTTTGTGCAAATTATAAAGAGCATTAATTAGAGCCTTTCTTAACACTTTTCTACCCTCTCCAGTATAAATGTGACATGTTACTTCATCATGAAACAAATTGTGAACCCCACAAGCAATCAAATCATATATAAAACGATCCGCATATTTCTTTTCCTAGCTAGCACTCAACGAAAGTTCATCACGTCGAATAAATTCCACCAACGATCGAGCTGAGGAGGCGCCCAAAGTCTTAAAGCGCGTATTTTTATCAAACTTGGCCTCTCCTCCTCCATTCTTTCATCCTTTTTCTTAACTCGTCTCGTTTCCGTGTCCGCTCCATTCTCCGCTCTCTTCCTCTATATATATATAGTCATATATCTTCATCAATATTATTCTTAATTATAATCCTGCTGTCTTTTTCTCGTCTCTCTGGTTCAACTCCAAGACAAGCCTTTTTGGTTCTGAGATGAGTGATCCCAAGTACGCCTACCCTTACCCTGCTCAAGGTAAGTTTATATTCATTTCAAATTTTGTTTTTTTTGGGATAAATTTCACAAAAAACACCCCTTAACTTTGCCGGTTACACGAACCCGCCATGAACGGTCTAAAAGTTCCACCTGAACTTTGGAGGGGGATTTTTAGTGAGGGTTCTTTTTTATAGTTTTACTGAGAGAGTAGGTTATTTTAACTTTTCGCAGGTTCTGGGGGGGTTTTGTGGAACTCTTCAAAGTTTAGTTTAGAGGGTTTCTCTAATTTTCAAAGTTTAGGAGAGTTTTGTGAAATTTACCATTTCGTTTTGTAAACTTTTTGTGCATATTTTTTCATTATTTTTTGCTGAATCTTAAGGTTACTACCAAGGACCACCGGTGATGGCACCACCTCAGTATCCTCAGTATGCAGCAGCTCCGCCTCCAAGGAGAGATACTGGTTTCCTTGAAGGATGGTAAGATTAATATTTTTCTTAGTATCTAATAATATTTAATTCAATTATCATAATTAATTTTTTTCCCCCATTTAAACTGATTTTTTTTGGGTACGTTTTTTTTTTTTGCTTGCAGTCTTGCTGCGCTCTGCTGTTGCTTCCTCGTCGATGAGTGCTGCTGTGATCCGTCAGTTTTATGCATTTGGTGATGAAATCTGATAAGCTTTGCTTGATTTCTGGCTAAATATTAATCATGTGCTACTTGTATTAAAAGTGTGTTGTTGTGTGTAATTATTGCCTTGCCTTGCAAATTTGATGATAAGATTCTCTCTGAGGACTGTTGTATTTTGCTCAGCTTCCTAATGGGATTTTGATTTTTTTTTTAATTTGATAAATTTGATGTTGGTATTCTTATCTTTGCTTGGATTTTGATTTGGAATATTCTCCCTAAAGAAATGTTGAATGCCTTAACTTGCACGAATCTGATGCTAAACTTCCCCATGAAGACAAAAAAGTAGGAAGACTTAATAACTAATAACTATAGCTTTTGGCCCCAAATGTGTGGTCCTTTAGATTTGAACGTGGATTGCTCCAAAAATTGTGTTAAGGATCTCTTTCATTGCACCAAAACATCAAAGTTATGGCAAGACCTAGTGTTAAAATTTAATATTTTGACCACTAGATGATAGCAGCAACCGAAATAGAAATTACAATATTAAGAACAACCCCTAAATATTATCTGCAATATAAACTATAAATTTGGGATTCTAGATTAAAAAGAAACAAAAAGAACTTCATGGAGTAACACAACATGATATAGTGGAAGGTTTAGAATACTGGTCAATTTGGAAAGAATCCAATGACTAAAGGGTTTTCTCCTATGAACCACCTTAAAAATAGGGTAATTATACGGAAGCCACCTTTTATTTTTAATTTATATGTAAACCACATTGGAAGTTAAATTTTGTTGCAATTAATGACCTCACAGTAAAATTTTAATTAAAAATCCAAAAATATGCTTAGGAAATTAAATTTCAAGTCACGTGAGTTGTATCCTAGCAAGACTTAAACACTAAAAAAATTAGTCTTATGCTTTGAATGTGAGTTTTTTAACGGCATTTTGGATTTTCAGTAAAAAAATTTAACAAGGAAGTGTTTGATTGCAACAAAAACTAACTTTAAAGGTGGTTTATGTATAAATTAAAAATGAAAGGTGGTTTCCGTATAATTACTCTATTTTGAATGTGGTTTCTAGAAAGAAAAAAACCCGATGACTAAACTTCGGTATAATTAACTAAACCGGAATACAAATAAAATAAAATTTTCCATGTCACTCTAGTTTTTTAGCAAGTGTGTTGTGGTTGTTATAATTGCCTTGCAAATTTGATGATGAATTTTCAGTGAGGACTACTTATCTGTTGTATTTTGCTCAGGTTCCTACTGGGATCTTGATTTTTTTTTTTTTTTTGATGTTGATATTCCTATCTTTGCTTGGATTTTGTCATGAAATTTTCTCCCTGAAGAAATGATGAATGCCTGAACTCGCAGGAATCTGATGCTAAAATTCCTCAGGAAGAAAAGATGTATGAAGACTTTCTAATTTTGTCTTGCCTGCTTCTGATAACATTAGTGTCATACCCTAGCTATTAAAAAAATCCAAGGAATGAATCCAAATTTTGCAATCTCTTAGTTTTTTGGTTCAAGTCTCACCTTGGAAAAGCTTTCTTCTTTATTATGCGCTTTAATTTTTCCCCCTCAAATGTGTGGTCGTTTAGATTTGAACATGGATTGCTTCAAAACCATGTCAAGAATCTCTTTCACTGCACCAAAACTTCAAAGTTAATTATGGGGAGACTTATCGTAAAAATTTTATGTTCTAACCACTACATGATAGCAGCAACCAAAATAAAAATTGCAATATTAACAATAACACCTAAATATGATCTGCAATATAAACCATAAATTTGGGATTCCAGATAAAAAAACAAAAAGAACTTCATAGAGTAACACAGCATGAAATATTGATACTGATCAATTTGGAAAGAATCCAATGACTAAATTTCTGTGTGTCATATAAACAGGTTCCTAATATGTTTGTTGGAAAAAGAAATACCTTTAGCTACATTAGCATGTAGAAACTAACTAAGCTGGAATACAAAGAAAATAAATGCAATTTTCTTTTTAAATGTCACTCTAGTTTTATGATCAGAGGCTCATACTAGAAGTATAAGGGAAGTAATTACCTTTTGCATTAAATAACATTATAACCAAACTGGTTACCTCCAGAGTCAATATTAAGAATTCTCATGAGTTTATGCAGTTAGATCAGTTGTAAATACTTTGCTTGCTTTCAGAAAATTCGTAAATCAGGTCTTGACAATATTCAGAACCTGCAAGCTTTGTCTTTCTTTTATTGAAAATAATATAGGTTACGTGCGTTGCACACAGTCATTTTTGTTGATCTTTTATTGCGAAATTTTTGTTGTTTTCATAGATAGAAGAGTTAGTTATTAAGATGTTGTAGATAATTAGTGAAAATTTAGTGATATTGATTGAGTTGATGGATAGTGGGGCTTAATGGGTAATTGATAAGAAGTTATGAAGAAGTAACTCAAATTAGTAAATAGGATGCCATTCTAATAATTTTTTCTTCTAAAATTCATACTTATATTCTAATAAAATTGTGGAATTCCTTTTTCATATCAAAACTCATTTCAATCCCACATTGCTCAAAATCTAAATTCCATCTGCACACACGTGAACCCCTTCTTCATCCTCCCGGCTTTCGACGAGCCTCGCTACCATATACTTCATCGGGAACCTCTCCTGGCCAGCTCCATCACTCGGTTAAAAGATGAACTTGATTGTTGTGGGTTTGTGAATCGTATAGGGTTGGCTCCTTTCTTCAAGATTTTTGTTGTTATTTATAGTGATTTGGTGGTAGAGGAATAGTTATGACGTTTTATTGAAATAAAGAAACAAAGATTTATGAATTTCTAAGGATCAAATTAGAAGCGTACCAACAGTATTCTATGTACAAAAGACTCCTTTCCTCTCAGCCTGTCGTAAGCAGCTCTTTGAAATCTTGCTTAAGATTCTCACCAGCAAAAGAAGACTTCATTTCCTTGCTACTCATAGTCAGTAAGCAAATTGCTCTTTTCACTAATTTGCCTGAAATTGAATTCGTAACCCTTAGACAATGTAATTCATCCAAGAGAATGCCGATAGCAATCTACTTCCAGCAGTATGCTCCTTTCTCCGAGCATTCTCACAACCTTCAGAGTTTGATAAGTTCTGCATTATTAGCTTCAATCATTCTTGATAGTTTGAATTATACAGCATTAGCTTCCATTAGTTAATTCCCTTTCTCGGTTTTTTAGTCAAAAACTTAGCTCCATCTATGACAGTCATCATTAATACTTCATACTGAATGACTTCCTACTCGGAAAGACATGCACCTCAAAAATCCCTAACATATTTCGTATATTAGCATATTTTTGATGCAGGGTACCCCCCGCAACAAACTCATGAACCTCACCGTTCACTTCAATCGAACTACAACCAGGAGTCTTCTTCAATCCTACCCCTCTCATCTCCTTCCTCATTCTAATCACCCCACTCCAGTTGCAATCATCAGCATACAGATTGGACATCATAACCCTAGCCCAATGATCCCTTGGATCCAATTCCACCAATTTTGCAGCCGCAATCTCCCCAATTGTTGAATTATTATGAACCTTGCACCCATTTAGTAACGATCCCCAAACCACGCCATTTGGCTTCATAGGCATCTCTTTAATAACCAAGCATGCCTCTTTTAAAAGACCCACTCGGCCTAGAAGATCAACCATACATCCATAGTGTTCGATTTTTGGTGAAATGCCATATAAATCTTTCATAGAGCGAAAATAATGGTACCCTTGATCAAATAGACCACCATGAGCACAAGCACCAAGGACTCCAACCAAGGTAACTTCATCGGGACGAATACCCATTTCTTGCATTTGTGAAAACTTTCCAAGAGCATCATTAGCACGCCCATGCATCGCAAGTCCACATATGATTGAGGTCCAGGAGTACAAATCTCTCCTTAACGGGATCTTCTCGAATACTTGGAGAGCTTTCTCAATGCTCCCACACTTAGAGTACATGTCAACAAGGCAATGATCTAAATTCCCATTCAAATTCATGCCATTCCTCTCGATATACACATGGACCCATATGCCCGTATCCAAAGCACCCAACTCAGAACAAGCTGAAAGAACTATACGCATCGTAACTTCATTAGGCTTCATTTTCGATAACTTGATCTCATGAAACAGAGCTACGGCCTTTGCATACAACCCAGCTCGACAAAACCCCGAAATCATGGTATTCCAAGAAACCACATCCCTATCCATCATATCTCCAAACAATTCCTCCGCCTTTTCGAGAAAACCATGTTTAATGTACTGCTGAACAATCGCATTCCAAACAACAACATTTCTAACAGGAATTTCGTTGAACAGCCTGCGGGCAAGCGATAATTCACCATTATCCCCGTAAACTCCAATCAGTTCAGTACTTACAAATGGGTCAATCTCATATCCTCCTTTAATAACAAACCCATGAACCTCCATAGCTGTACTCAATCTCCCAAGCTTGCGGCAGGCGGAAAATGTGATGGCGAGAGCGACTGAATCGAGGGCGAAGCCAGAGTATACTGCAGACTGAATGAGGCGGAGAGACTCAGAGGGTTGGTTGGAGGTGGAGTAAGCACGAGCCATGGCGGTGATCGAGACGAGATTTTGTTGAGGAATTTCATCGAACAGGCGACAGCGTAGAGAGTGAAGAGGGCGGTGGAGACGAAGGGGTTGGAGTCGTGGCCGGATTTGATGACGTGGGCATGGATTTGGGTGGCGGCGGAGATGGTCGGAGATGGGTCGCCGCAGTTGGCGAGGGATTTGAGGAGTCGGACCAGGGAGCGGGCGTTGGTTTGGGAGATGGCGGGAAACATCGGAAAAACCCCTCGAACATTGGGCGATTGGAAGATGACGCACCCCTCATTTTCACGACCTCCTTAATTTAATTTGGCCCTGTTTGTTTGCCTAAAAAAAATTGAAAATCAAAGAAATGGAAAACTATTAAACTAAAGAATTGGTTTGGGAGTGTTTGGTTTGCTAAAAAAAAGAAGGAAATCAAAGAAATGAGGATGAGTTGTCATCTTATTATAGGATGATGTGAGTGATTTTTTTAAGAAAACTTGTTTTGATGGTATTTGGTTGGCGAAAAAAATAATGAAATAAATTATAAGAAACCTATTTCTTGTAATAGGTTGTTTTCTTTTGCTTGGTTATTTCTTAAAAATAAGAAAATATATGATATGAGATGAGTTATCATTATATTATTGGATGATGTGACACACACTTAAGGAAATTGTTTTCCTAGCTTTTTGGGAGGAAAACAAAGAAATGGAATGTTAATGAGATGAGATGAGTTGCCACAATCTTATTGGATGATGTGAGTAATTTTTAAATATGAGATGAGATGAGTTGAGTGATGTTGTGGATGAAAATAATTTTTTATTAGATGTGGTGGATGTGATGGATGAGTTGTTAGATGAAAATAATATTTTATTAGATGTGATTGATGAGTTGTTGGATAAAAATAATATTTTATTAGATGTTGTGGGTGAGTTTTAAGGATGGAAATGTGTGAAATTGTACTTTTTGAGTTTTCTTGGTTTGCATTTCTATTTTTTGGTTTTTTAGGAAATAACCAAACAGCCCCGGTTATCAGAAAATCTCCTTTTAAATTTAAGATTTTATCAAAAAGACCCTTCTAATAGAGTAAATATCAAACAAACAGCGATTTTCACAAGGGCTGATAACCTGGTAGGATTTATGAGGGGGTGTACGTTTCTCTGAAGGAAATCTTATTTCTTTGTAAATTATAAGCAGGAGCTCGGTGAGAAAAATTCTAGGGGTTTATGTGAAAACCCCCCAAAGTATAAGGGCTTTTTGTAAAATTAACCATTTTGTAAAACTGGGTCCTCAACTCATAGAGTTTGTTTAACTATCCATAATTATAAACTAGTCCCTCAAATCTCATTATTTGCTTATTACACTCTCAAATCTATATGCCTTTTTCCACGTCCTTGAAATTTAAATATGTGAACATTGGGGGGAACATAAATGTTCCGTCATATTTAACAAAATGAGAGGGTTTACCACCTTCATTTAAACGCACCAACCTTTTCTTAGCGAGTTTAAATTTACAACCCGCTTATCTTGAAATCTGCACCCAAAAACTTCTACTGCAACAGGTCAATGTGACCTCCGAAACCATTTCATAGATCTTTCCATGGTAAGATTCCATCTAAACCCTATACCAGATGGCATATGTAGGTAATTGCCGACGTTTCATTAAGGGCGAACCTGATGCATGGTTAGAGAAAATATTAAAAATTTAAACTAGGGACGAAATTGTAATAGAACTATAGGCTTGAGGGGCTAATAGGTAAATACTAAGATATGAGGAACTAATTTTGCAATTGTGGATGATGTCGCAAATTTAATAACTGAAGAGTCACATACTGATATTAATGTTACAAATTTAATAATTGAAGAACTTATGAAAGTAAAAATTTCAGAAAGAATATTTTATCTTTCACTATATAATGCAAGTACTAATAATGTAGCTGTTGATTTTATCAAAATATCTCTATCATTGCCATGTCATGGTAATCTTTTTCATATTAGATGTATCTATCATATTTTAAATTTAATTGTACAAAGTGCATTTACTGAAATTAAACACATGATAGAAAATGTTAGGACGATAACTTATATGCATAATGCTTCTGAACAAAGAATTAAAAGATGAAAAAAATTCTGTAAAAGAAAAAATGTAAAGCTCAGACTAATTCCAAAAGATGTTGACCATAGGTGGAATTCCACTTATGCAATGTTAAGTGTAGCAATAGAATATAAAGAAATTATAAATGATTTTATTGCTTATTATTCTTTTAGTTCTTGCTCTGGTAACACCTATGGAATAACTGAAGATGAATGGACAATTATAAGTAATTTAAAAGAGATGTTACAAGTTTTTTATGATGCTACAATGTTATTATCTGGTTGTTATATCCAACCATTACTTTAGCTGCTTTACAAATTTTAAATATTCAAAAAATATGGTAAATATCGTATGGATGAAACTTTTGGAGATATAATTTTTCAAATGAAAAGCAAATCTAATAAGTATTTTAGGCTTATTCCTATAATTTTTGGTTTGGGGGTTCTTATCGATCCGTGTTTGAAGGATATTGGCATTCGAAATTTGTTAAATTCATTGTATGGTAATCAAGTTATAAACTTTGATGATGGATCCACTCTTACTGCTACTTCTCATAATAATGCTATTAGAAATTATTTTCAAACCTTATGTGATGAGTATGCAACTAAATATGGTGTAGCTGCACAGCAGTCTATAGCTTCGGCTTCTTCGAGCTCAAGTCGAGGTAAAAGTATAAGTTTTGATAGGTATGCAATGGTTGCTGAGTTAACTGGTGGATCTGCACTTGGATCATCATTAGAGGTTTCTGAAATAGATGAATATTTATCTGCTTCTTTAGTTAAATGTCAAAATAATAATTTAGATATTTTGCAATGGTGGAGAGTATATGAATCAGTTTCATATCCTATACTTTCTATCATGGTTCGTGACTTACTAATAGCGCAGGTTTTGACGGTAGCTTCGGAATCTACCTTTAGCGTAACAGGACGTTTGATCGACGACCATAGAACATCGTTAGATCCGTATAATGTACAGACAATGATGTGCTTACAAGATTGGTGGAGGTACGAGAAGAGAACGCAAGACATCGATCAGTTGGCTAGAATTGAAGATAAATTTGAAGAGTTTGGACTAGCAGATAGATATAAAGTTTAAACAATATTCATCAAATTGTAATTTTTATTTCTTAGCTGAAAATTTGTAATGAAGTATTTTGGAAACAGTTACAAATGATAGTGATATAGGTAAGTAAGTGTCAACCTAGTTGGGATGTACTCATCTATTGTGATGCGACGAATTCCGAAATAAATTTATACTGTAAATAATTTATTAACTATTAATAAAAAATTATTTTTATCATTTTTTATTTTAATAATTTTTTGCATTTGTAATTTATGTAATTTCAAGTGATTAATAATATTATTGTTTTTTATTAAAATTTTGTATAATTTTTTTATGTATAATTAAAAATTTAAAGAGATTAAAAAATAAAAAAAAAGGGGCCGGCCCGGAGCCCGACCCGCTCAGGCACGGGCTCGGCCCGGGCCGGCCCGGCCCGGATGGACAGCCCTATCCGTTGATTGCTTTATGATCAGTTTGATCTGTTCGCGTTGCTCTGGTACTGGATTTATATCTTCTTGTGAAATCAAGAACACACCAATCTGGCATCATAGCAGGTTATACATTATGTTCTGCGGTTTGTTTTAACAGTCAATATTTTTTTTAATATGGTTTAAGCTGTGAACATATTCTCTACAAATATATATATAGAGTAAAAAGCATTGCTTCAGGGTTCAGCTTTTCATTCTGTAATCCATTCTATTGAGTCAAATTGGATGAAGCGGTGCAGGGAGGGGAAAGAGGGGGAGAGAAGGTGGTGGTTAGGAGGACAACAACGAAGACCATCAATGTATGAGAAAATGAATGCTGATATAAAGTCCACCCCACCCCCAAAAAAAAAACAAAAAAAAAAGAGCTCAGTTTACCACCCCTACATCTGATTGTCTGTTCCAATTTCCATGGTACATGCAGGTATCCCATAGCGAACAAATTGACCCGTGCAACCCCAGGATTAGAAATGAGCAATGACGCAACCGATGGAGAGGTAATTGTTAGTTTGGGTGTAGACCAAACTCACCTCCGTCCGGCGAGGAGCTCCGACGAGCTCGGAGATGACGCAGGCGAAGTCGACAGGAGAACCCCCCCAGGCGAACGCCGTTCCGACCTTGGCGTTTTGGCGGTTCGAACTCTGCGTCACAGGACCCCCGAACTCTGCGTTCGCCTCCCCCTTTTCAGCTCTGCGTTCGAGCGATGGCGAGCTCTGCGTTTGGATGGCGAGCTCTGCGTTTTTGGGGGGGGTCCGAACTCTGCGTTCGAACCTGACCTTTGCGTCAGGTTTAGCCGCTGGCGACAGGCTGTCGCCAGCTCTCCTCTCCGCCTATAAAAGAAAACCCAGGCTAGGGTTTTGAAGTTGCTGAGCTTCCCCCCCCCCTTCCTCCGATTTCTTCTTCTCTAGGCGGCGGCTGCCCTAAATCGCAGAGGCGATTTTTCTCCAGCTCTCAAAGGGGAATTTTGAGGGGAGATTAAAAAGAGAGATTAAGAAGAGAGAGAGGAATTAAAGTGGAGTTTATATTGTGGGGTATTTATTCTCAAGTGAGAATTGAAAGGGTTCATACCCTTTGATTATTAACACTGTAGCTACAGTGTTTATTTGAGAAATCTCAGTTTTGAGATCTGCTCCTAAATTATAATTTCTTGTTTGATTAATAAGAAATTATCTGTGTGGCTCCCGAGGACGTAGGCAGTTACCGAACCTCGTTAAAACTTGTGTACTGTTCTCTATTCTGCGTTTCCGTTGCATTAGGGATTTCGGCGTTAAATTCCCAACAACTGGTATCAGAGCGTGAAACGATCTAGAACAAGTCAGATTCAAGTGGGAGCAATGGCCGCAGATGAAGGAAAGGTGAGAATAGAGAAGTTTGATGGATCAGATTTCGGATTCTGGAAAATACAGATAGAAGATTATCTGTATCAGAAAAATCTGTATCAACCTCTCTCGGGGAAGAAGCCGGAGGGTATGAAGGAAGAAGATTGAAATCTTCTGGACAGAAAAGCCCTCGGGGTTATTCGTTTGACGTTAACCCGCAATGTTGCTTTTAACATTGCAAAGGAGAAGACCACGGCGGGTCTTATGGCAGCACTCTCAAATATGTATGAGAAGCCATCAGCCTCAAATAAAGTCCATTTGATGAGGCGGTTGTTTAATCTGCGAATGGCGGAAGGTGCATCGGTAGCACATCATCTCAATGAACTCAATACAGTCACGACCCAATTGAGTTCAGTTGATATTGAGTTTGATGAGGAAGTTCGAGCGTTGATCCTTTTGTCTTCCCTACCAGAGAGTTGGAACGCTACAGTCACGGCAGTGAGTAGCTCGTCGGGAAAGAAAAAGTTGAAGTTTGACGACGTTCGTGATCTGGTTCTCAGTGAGGAGATCCGACGGAGAGAGTCGAGTGAAGCTACAACCTCTTCAGTATTGCATACAGAGTCAAGAGGTAGAAGTTCAACCAGAGGAAATGGATCAGATGATAGGAGATCCAAATCCAAAAATCCCAACAGTTCGAAGGCTATCGAGTGTTAGAAGTGCGGGAAGACCGGGCACTACAAGAATCAGTGCAGGAGTGCACGGGAGGAGTGGGAGGTAAATGCAGATGTGAACGTTGCCTCCACCTCAGGAGGAGATGATGCGCTGATATGCTCTTTGGAGAGCAAGGAGGAGTCTTGGGTGTTGGACTCGGGAGCATCATTCCATGCTACTTCTCAGAAAGAATTCCTCGAGAAGTATATCCCCGGAAACCTTGGAAATGTATATCTTGGTGACGATCAAGCATGTGCCATTATTGGCAAAGGTGTAGTGAAGATTAAGCTGAATGGGTCAGTATGGGAGCTGAAGGATGTCAGGTATATTCCCGACCTGAAGAGGAACTTAATCTCAGTAAGCCAGCTGGCTAGTGAAGGCTACACGATGACTTTCCATGGAGATGACTGGAGGATTTCGAAGGGCGCAATGATGATTGCCAGAGGCAGGAAGACTGGTACCCTGTATATGACAGCAGGTGCACGTTGTTCGATCTCAGTTGCAGCAGGCAATGAGACTTCAAAGCTGTGGCACCAGAGACTCGGTCATATGAGTGAAAAGGGGATGAAGGTTATGCACACAAAGAGAAAACTCCCAGGTTTACAATCAGTAGAGATTGATGTGTGTGAAGAATGCATACTTGGAAAGCAGAACAGAGTTAGCTTTCAGGCAAGTAGCAGACCCCCCAGGAAGCAGAAGCTAGAGCTTATTCACTCGGATGTTTGGGGACCAACAACCACCGCGTCGATTGGTGGGAAACACTACTTCGTGACTTTTATTGATGATCACTCTCGGAAAGTATGAAATGGAAGAGCTCAGCAAATAAGTTGGGTGAGGCAATAACAAAAGTAGTTAATATTCAGGACAAATATACATTATGTGATGCACTAAAGCGTACCTCAGGAGCGACATAATTGGGAGTCCCACATGTCGTGTGAAGCAAACCGTCTTCCTGCAAGGAAAAGGTTAAAATGTTATATCTCCAGAAATGCCTCTTTTCCATCCTCTAAGTATTAAGGCTTTGGTTTAAAAAATGACCATATTTATCAAAGAGAAGTATGAGGAAAATTCACCGAACATCCCTTATTAAATGAAAGCAAATCAAAATATTAGCCATTTGCAAGCATTAGTAAAAAAATGAATTTGACTTGCAATCTATAAATTTGTATTTGAATATACAAATTCATCTGACTTACTCGAATTTGCTGTGGTAACGCACTTAAACCAAAATCCGAGATTTTAAGAACCCCACTAGAGTCCAACAGTAGGTTTTCCGGCTGTTGAGATACAAAAGAGTTATACACACAAACAAGTTGAATTTGTAACAAAGTATTATCCAAAAATAACAAAAAGCACAAAAAGAGTCTGTTCCCGTGCCTTTAAGTCCCTGTGAAATACACCTCTGCTATGACAAAAATCCACGGCATTAATTAACTGCTGAAAATATTTTCTTGCATCATCCTCCTTCAACCGTCCTTGACTAGCCTAAGGAACAACAATCAAAGAACTAGTTAGCAAACTCGTAAATGAACACTGGCATATAGTAAATATTTAAGTGCAAATAGATAGATAAAAATCTTACAATCTTGTCAAAGAGTTCTCCACCCGTAACAAGTTCCAGAACAATGTATATCTTTGTCTTGCTGGCCATCACCTACACAACGACAATCACTTGAGCTAAGGAGGTTGTCAATGACGCCAACCAAAAAAAAAATTTGGGTGCTCATAGTAATTGTAACACAAGAGAGCTTGATCTATAGTAACAATTCAACACACAAAAAAGAAAGGATGTATTTTAGCAGGAATCATCAGAGTAGAAGTCCAATAATCAATAACGAAGCTAAGGAACTGATTTACGAACGAGCCACATAATTAAGAAATTGGAATTTATAGAAATATAGTGATACCGTAATGAAGCGAGATGATGTCTACAGACATATTACAAATCTCTATCTTACCTCATGCATTCTTGTTATGTATGGGTGCCTGATAAGTTTCATGGTAGTGATTTCTGTTAGTTTGGGTGTAGACCAAACTCACCTCCGTCCGGCGAGGAGCTCCGACGAGCTCGGAGATGACGCAGGCGAAGTCGACAGGAGAACCCCCCCAGGCGAACGCCGTTCCGACCTTGGCGTTTTGGCGGTTCGAACTCTGCGTCACAGGACCCCTGAACTCTGCGTTCGCCTCCCCCTTTTCAGCTCTGCGTTCGAGCGATGGCGAGCTCTGCGTTTGGATGGCGAGCTCTGCGTTTTTGGGGGGGGGGGTCCGAACTCTGGAAGCTGGCGTCGAAGCGACCTCTGCGTTCGCTCGAGTTTGGCGTCGAAGCGAACGCTGGCGACAGGCTGTCGCCAGCTCCTCCTCCTCATCCGCCTATAAAAGAAACCACATCCCTAGGGTTTCGGCTGCTGAGCTTCCCCCCCTTTCCTCCGATTCTTTCTCTCTGGCGGCGGCGGCGAACTGCCCTAAAACGCAGCAGCGTTTTCCCCAAATCGCAGTAGCGATTTCGATTTTTCTCCAGCTCTCAAAGGGGAATTTTGAGGGGAGATTAAAAAGAGAGATTAAGAAGAGAGAGAGAGGAATTAAAGTGGGGTTTATATTGTGGGGTATTTATTCTCAAGTGAGAATTGAAAGGGTTCATACCCTTTGATTATTAACACTGTAGCTACAGTGTTTATTTGAGAAATCTCAGTTTTGAGATCTGCTCCTAAATTGTAATTTCTTGTTTGATTAATAAGAAATTATCTGTGTGGCTCCCGAGGACGTAGGCAGTTGCCGAACCTCGTTAAAACTTGTGTACTGTTCTCTATTCTGCGTTTCCGTTGCATTAGGGATTTCGGCGTTAAATTCCCAACAGTAATTGCTGGAGATGTGTAACTGAGAGAGCAATGAACGCTTGTTTTTGGATTTTAAGTACAGGAGTGAGCTAAGGAGGTTGTATGGTTAATAAAATGCAGCAGATAGATAAAACGTGCTGAAGGTCGATCGTCTTGGTGATATTGTTTCTTGTAAGATTGGAAATTGTTCTGAAAGCCATTATAAAAGAGTATTGAGTTTCGAGTGATTAGCGTGCCTAATGTTGTTTCTACACAATGGCAGAGAGTTTTTGAATTTTCTTTTCGGTTCGGCAAGCTGAAAACTAAGAGAAAGAGGGAGACGTTTTCCTCTGTGTCTGTGCTTCTGACGGTTGGCATCAGAATTTCCTCGCGCGCGTCTATATACTTGATACACCATCGTATATGTTCTAAAGACTTGTCCATCCTGGAATTACTTGCAACCTTGTAGCGTTGACAAGCATCGCGATGTACGTTCATGGTTTGCTGTCACTACTGTATGGTCAGTGGACAGTTTGCACGATCATCGCGCTTTTTTTGAATACGTTGATAATACTGAAATGTACTTCTTCTGCTAATCGCTCTTGTGACCAATTTGTTGTCATCGTCTTGCTCTGGTGCTGGACTTATTTTGTTGTTGGAAAATCAAGAAAAATGCCTAAATGTTTACCAATGGAGCGCTTGGGATCACGAACCTTTCTTCATTTCTCTCCATGCATCCTCCACATAATCTAAATGTTTACCAACGAAGTCTTTTATGCGGTAGCCCATGAGATCGTCATTCAACGAAAAAAGCAATTAAAAATGAAAAACGAATTAACATCGCATTCACTTCTTGAAGCGAACATCGAACACAAATCATTGATCACAAAATTGAGTCTCAAGACATACAAAGTTTACGACATCATCCATCTCCCACTAGTATCTCTCATCATTTTTTTTTTCTCTCTACAAAGCCACACGAAAACATAAAAACCCCAAATTGAGTTTTAGTCATATATAATTAGTGGGAAAAAATAATAATAAACTAGAAGAAGAAAGACCTCCTGGATGGAGCTCTGCCCACAGCTCTCAAAAGGTTGGCGAGCTCCAACACCTTGGCCACCTTCACCCCCCTCTTCGCCTCCGCCGACGCCCTCTTCTCCTCTGCCTTCCGTCGTGCTTTCGCCGCGTCATTCTGCATCTTCTCCGTCGCCCTCGCCCTCTTCTCCTCCAACTTCCTCTATGAAACAGACACAGGGAGGAGTCCATGAATGCAAATTCTCTGATTAAAATTGAAGATTAACTTTCACAAACTAGCTACCAAAGGATGAACTAGCGAACGCAATACTCTCGCAAGTTTTCAAATTAGCAGAAGAATACCGTTTGCTATCAAAAACTACATGATAGCTTCGTGATGATATCTTAAATGTCGTGGTGGAGCCAGGATCTTGTGATTTTGCGTCGGTGGTGAATCATATAATTGATCAGGGATGTAATTTGAATCTACATTAATAACTTCAATATTCCCTCCTAAAAGTTGAACTAATCAAATGGGCATCATACCTCTACTTTCTTGAGCCGGGCGTTTGCCTTGTCAACTTTCTCACTCTCCCATCCGTTAACAACTACATCCTCTCTCTTAAACTTATTATTAATCTTGGCAATCTCTGCAGTCTGCCAAGCGACAATCTTTGCCTCAACCTCCTCCTTCTTCACTCTGTGCACAGAAACCTCCTCCTCTACAACGCTACCCCTATCATTACTAGAACCACCTGCCTCCCTCTGAGGCGGCGGTATCGGGTTCCTGTCTGGCACGATCGCCAGCGGATTCGTCTCCTCCTCCTCCTCCCTGATCCTGACCAGGTTTGGGTCGATGATGGGCTCCATGGCGGAGCCAGCGACAACCAGCGCGTCGAATTCTCTGCTTACTGATGAGAAGTAGTCAGCCTCGTTGCTGTTGCTTCTGACGGACGGGGTGAAGGATGGGCTGCGGCCACGGACGGAGGAGGAGGGCTGAGGGGAGTTCAGTGCATGGATTTCTCGGATTTCGTCGTCGGATTCGTCCAGGGGCGGTCGATGATTATGCGACATGGTAGCGCTGGGGATAGAGTGACACAAACATTAGGTTTGCCTACTTGTAGAGCTGATGATGGTGATGGTGTTATAGCGATAATAAAAGCAAATTGAGAGAGAGTAGTGTGGTATCCACAACTGATTTCTTAAATAAGGAGTGATGAGCGATGATGACAAGAGTATGGGGAGGGAGATGGCACTCACTCTCAGTGAGGGTTGGCTGCTAAAAAAAATTCTACTAATTAAGATTTTGTCATGGAGCAAAGATATTATGGATCATTTTTTTTATACCCCTATATCTGGATGGAGAAAAAGAGCCAATTGAATGTAGAAGATTTTACCAATTAAGCTAAAGCTACATTCATCAGCGAGAAGCAAGTAAAAGTTTCAAGGCGGATTGCAAATATAATGCTAGATATCTTTGTCACAGCTAGAGACAAAATCAGTTGTGGTTTGTCCAAAATCAGGAAGGAAAAAAAGAAAAGGAAAGGAGATGAGAATCTTAAGCTAACATGATGAGCTTGTTCAAGTAATTCACAGAGAACTTTATTGATTATCAAGTTATTCCCCCTTGTCTCATTGTCATGCTTAAATCTATCCGCTCCTATCCTCACAAGGATAAGAATAATTCTCAACGCATCACTTCATTCCCCTAGCTAGTAAAGGTTAGTAGAGGTTGATCACCATCAAAATGCTAAATTTTAACCTTCACCTTAAACAAAAAGCAAAAGCTAGTAGATTACCCCCTCTCTAATTTACTCAGTCGATACTCGTAGTGTCCTCTGATGTAACGCATGTCGAAATAAAGCACCTAAGAAATTTTTATTATTTTTTTCTCCATATAAAAAGGCTCCATAAAACATGTAGGCCAAAAATATACAGAGAGAAACATCTATCTCAGGGGACATGGGGATCTCTTTTAGGGATGAATCCAATGAGAATCAAACACTTGGGTGCTAATGGCTAGCGAGGAACTTTCCTTTTGATTTCACTTTATGCGATTTTTCTTTTTTTTTTATTTTAGTCCCATCTTGTATGGAAAAGACTAGAGACGCGTGTATGAAAATCTCTATTGAGCGGGGCCGCCTAATTAGTACTAAAAATATGGAGTTTTTGGAGAAAATGGAAGCAATGAAGATCCATAACAGACGAATGACAATTATTAATATATACCTCAACTTCAATCTTTTCTCCATCTCTATCTTTAATGTGTTCAAGACTTCAAGATGTAGGAACTCAAATCAATATACAAAGACCAAGGCTGCAACATTATGTGCAAACAACAAAAGTAAATCCTCACTCAAATGAGTTAATCATGAACTTCAAGGTTTAATACAACAAAGGTCCCACCCATAGATAAAATGGAAAAGTTAAGCACAGAAATGGTAAATAGGAGCAAAATATCATCATATATATCAGAAACTTGAGCAAATTCTACAAATTTTACCATACATTGATATGCCTCTTATTGTGCTCCTGAAATCGCATCATTCATCTCCTTCGCATTTGAAGGGAACAGCTCTACATATCGTCTCCCAAGCTTCATTCTATCCTTCTCCATTGCAGATTTTGAATCCTCAGAATTTGCAAACTCCACAAAAGCTTCACCTGATGCCCTCCCCTCAGAGTTGAGAACAATATGAACATCTGTCTCAGACAATCGATAGTCCTTGAAGAAATCCAGTAATATCATCTTTTCCTGCTGAATATGCAACCCTCTTCATGAACCAGACTCCATGTGCCTCCAACTTTCATCATTCGACTTTGCCCTTGAACCACTCCTCGTCGTTTCTAAAACTTCATTAGCAACAGCACTGTAATATTCTTGCCTCGTGCTCTTAAAAACTTCTATGTACCTCCTCCCCATGTTCCTCATATTTCTCTGAATTGCAAAATCAACTTGTAATGGATATGCTAGAACACAGAAAGCTTCCCCAGTGAACCGGACACCTTTGTGAACAAAAAGGATGTCCAAGATTTGTAGGCCATAAAAGAAGTCGAGGATATCAGATTTCACACATTCAAAAGGGAGGCCACGAACTCGAATGACTGGAAATGGAGGAGGTTGGCCTTTGTACACATATGGATTACGATACATCGCAGTTGAACCTGATGGAGACTCGAAGTGTGAGCCATGATCAAAAATCTGTTGCCGCTTTAATCTCATTTCATGCTCATCAGCACCGTCCATAAATTTTCTTCACTCGAACAAAAAGAAGTATAAAAGGGAAACATGTTAGTATTTAAGAAACAAACACACACACACGTACACGCAGAAGCAAGTCCATGGAAAATATGCTTGCTTCAGATGAATTAAAAAACAAATATTATGAAGAAGATACATGATACATTTGTGTTAAGCATAAAAATAAGAAAAATGATCCAATGGAGAAGTAATATTTTCAATTATGTCTTAGCTGCACAAGTTAAATAAAGCCTAAAGGGTTTAATTTTAGAAAACCCTAAACTAAGGGGGGTGCATCAAAAAACTCCCCTCAACTTCTTTAAGTTGAGCAAACCAACCTCGAGTTTGGATGTTGTAGATAATCCTCCTCAACTTTGAAATTTTGAGTTAAATACCCTGAACTTTTGTCACTCACCACCTAAGTGACACCGTTAAGTCTAACGTGTCACGTGGCAAGCACACAACTTAAAAAGGCTAAGATACCCCGGAGCCAGAAAAAATTAGCCTGGATTTTCTCAGGATGAGAAGCATCATAAATGGCTTGGGTGTGTTTTTACTAGTTTGGAAGTTTTTTAAAACTGAAATGGTCTTTTTCTCAAAATGGTATTTAAGTTATTTCACATTTTGAAGTAATGACTTTTAGGGGCTTTGCTAAGAAAAGTGTAAAGATCAGGGCGGTTCTGCGAGGCGCCCCATAGTTGAGGGGAGTTTCTAAAATTAATCCTTAAATAAACTTGCAATTCACTAAAAGCAGTGGAATTGTGAAAATTTCAACAAACATTACTGAGAAAACTTTGATACAGTAACTCTAATCACAAAGTAAACCAGGCTTAGGAGCAGTCAAGAGAATATAAATCCTACATTATCACTTAATACCACCTGATTTGCATTTTGAGAATGA